>NC_088220.1:16233494-16278494 GCF_036934945.1 Oncorhynchus masou masou | reverse complement strand
AGGTATGATCTTTACCCCCATGTGCAGTTGCAAACCATAGTCTGGCTTTTCTATGGCGGTTTTGGAGCAGTGTCTTCTTCATTGCTGAGCGGCCTTTCAGGTTATGTCAATATAGGACTCGTTTTACTGTGGATATAGATACTTTTGGACCTGTTTCCTCCAGCATCTTCACAAGGTCCTTTGCTGCTGTTCTGGGATTGATTTGCACTTTTCGCACCAAAGTATGTTAATCTCTAGGAGAAAGAACGCATCTCCTTCCTGAGCGGTATGACAGCTGCGTGGCAAAATTGCTGAAGGACAACAAAGTAAAGGTATTGGCGTGGCCATCACACAGCCCAGACCTCAATCCTATAGAAAATTTGTTGGCCGAACTTAAAACGGTATGCGAGCAAGGAAGCCTTCTAACCTAAAATTAAACAATTTAAAGACAATGCTACCAAATACTAAAGGAGTGTATGTAAACTTCTGACCCACTGGGAATGTGATGAAAGAAATAAAAGCTGAAATAAATCATTCTCTCTACTATTATTCTGACATTTCACATTCTTAAAATAAAGTGGTGATCCAAACTGACATAAAACAGGGCATTTTTACTTCGATTCAATGTCAGGAATTGTGAAAAACTGAGTTTTAAACGTATTTGGCTAAGGTGTATGTAAACTTCCCACTTCAACTGTACATATGAAATTGGTAAAACATGATTAAAGTGACCAGTGTTCCATGACTATGAACATCGGGCTGCAGCCTCTAAAATGCATCGTAGTGACAGTGAGTACAGTTCAGAACATGGTAGTAGTGGTGACTAATTAACAGTCTGATTCCTTGAGATAAAAGCTGTTTTTCAGTCTTGTACTGACCTCTCCTTCTGGATGGTAGTGGTGTGAATAGGCCGTGGCTCGAGTGGCTGAGGTTCTTGATGAGCTTTCTTTGACACTGGGTGCTGTAGATGTCCTGGAGGGCAGGCAGTGTGCCCCCGGTGATGCGTTGGGCAGACCGCACCACCCACTGGAGAGCCCTGCGGTTGCGATCTGTGCAGTTGCAGTACCAGGCGGTGATACAGCCTGGATGCTCTCAATGGTGCATCTGTAAAAGTTTGTGAGGGTTTTTGGGGCCAAGCCAAATTTCTTCAGCTTCTTGACGTGAAGAGGCGCCATTGCACCTTCTTCACCACACTTTCTGTTTCTGGACAGTTTCAGATTGTCAGTGATGTGTACACTCAGGAACCTGAATCTTTTCACCATCTCTACTGTGTTCCCATCGATGTGGATGGGGCCACGCTCATCTCCTTCGTTTTGTAGACGTTGACAGAGAGATTATTTTCCTGGCACCACTCTTAAACGTCTAAAGTCTGAAAAGAGGCGTGTTCAGCCTCCGTCTCTCCAGGGCTTGGTGCCAGATGCAGCTGCCGTGTCCATCCCAGCCACACAGTAGAGCTTGTCAGGCAGGGCTGGGTGCTCTGCCTTTGGGGAAGCGAGAACTAGGGCTGGGGGAGAGAACTGGGAATGGGGGAGATAAGGCGTGTGTGGTGTTAGAGGACATGGTTAGGACAGGGGATGAGGGAGATAAGGAGTTGTACCAGTCAGTTGTCTCAGTGTTCAGGAAGTGGAGCTTGTCTCAGGTCTAGGCTACATCCCAAATGGCACCCTATTCCCTTTGTAGTGTATTGCTTTTTACCAGGGCCCAAAGGGAAGATGGAATAGGGTGCCATTTGGTATGCAGAGATTTGGGATGCAGCCCCAGTTGAAAAGGAGGGACGACATCGCTCTACTGCTCTCCCTGGTTCTGATGCTCCATGCTGCATCTGCAGAGTCAGTATAGCGGTACAGTAGGTTGTCATGGTGTTAACTCTGTCTGATGAAGATCTCTGACCCAAGCATCACAGTACATTTTTAAGTTTGGATATACAATGAACACTGAACAAAACGCAATGTGAAGTGTAAGTCCTATGTTTTATGAGCTGAAATAAAACATCCCAAAAATGTTCCATACCCACAAAAAGCTTATTTCTATCAAATTTTGTGTACAATTTGTGTTCATCCCTGATAGTGAGCATTTCTCCTTTGCCAAGATAATCCATCCACCTGACAGGTGTGGCATATCAAGAAGCTGATTAAACAGCATGATCATTACACAGGTGCACTTTGTGCTGGGGACAATATAAGGCTGCTTTAAAATGTGCAGTTTTGTCACACAACACAATGCCACAGATGTGAGCAGGGAGCGTGCAATTTGCATGCTGACTGCAGGAATGTCCACCAGAGCTTTTGCCAGAGAATGGAATGTTAATTTCTCTACCATAACGTCGTTTTAGAGAATTTGGCAGTTGCAGTTGCAATTGCAGACCACATGTCACCATGCCAGCCCAGGACCTCCGCATCCGGCTCCTTCACCTGCGGTTTTGTGGGGAAAAATCATTCAGATTTGCTGGGCCTGGCTCCCTATTGCATGGGCCTGGCTCCCTATTGCATGGGCCTGGCTGCCGAGTGGTGGGCCTATGCCCTCCAAGGCCCACCCATGACTGCACCCCTGCCCAGTCATGTGAAATCCATAGGCCAATGAATTTATTTGAAATTACAGTTTTTTTGTTCACCCAACCTTTAACCTAAATGTTGTTGATTTAATGTTGAATTTCACGTTAGTTGACAACTCAACTAAATGTAAATCGAAACTATACGTTGAACTGACGTCTGTGCCCAGTGGTTAGTTATTGAAAAGAAACCAGAGTTAGTTTAATTTTTATTTTCTTGATCTTGTGTGTGTGTGTACCTGAAACCATTCTAAAGAACATTACATTTACATTACATTTAAGTCATTTAGCAGACGCTCTTATCCAGAGCGACTTACAAATTGGTGAATTCACCTTCTGACATCCAGTGGAACAGCCACTTTACAATAGTGCATCTAAGTCATTGGGGGGGGGGGGGGGGTGAGAAGGATTACTTATCCTATCCTAGGTATTCCTTGAAGAGGTGGGGTTTCAGGTGTCTCCGGAAGGTGGTGATTGACTCCGCTGTCCTGGCGTCGTGAGGGAGTTTGTTCCACCATTGGGGGGCCAGAGCAGCGAACAGTTTTGACTGGGCTGAGCGGGAACTGTACTTCCTCAATGGTAGGGAGGCGAGCAGGCCAGAGGTGGATGAACGCAGTGCCCTTGCTTGGGTGTAGGGCCTGATCAGAGCCTGGAGGTACTGCGGTGCCGTTCCCCTCACAGCTCCGTCAAGCACCATGGTCTTGTAGCGGATGCGAGCTTCAACTGGAAGCCAGTGGAGAGAAAGGAGGAGCGGGGTGACGTGAGAGAACTTGGGAAGGTTGAACACCAGACGGGCTGCGGCGTTCTGGATGAGTTGTAGGGGTTTAATGGCACAGGCAGGGAGCCCAGCCAACAGCGAGTTGCAGTAATCCAGACGGGAGATGACAAGTGCCTGGATTAGGACCTGCGCCGCTTCCTGTGTGAGGCAGGGTCGTACTCTGCGGATGTTGTAGAGCATGAACCTACAGGAACGGGCCACCGCCATGATGTTGGTTGAGAACAACAGGGTGTTGTCCAGGATCACGCCAAGGTTCTTAGCGCTCTGGGAGGAGGACACAATGGAGTTGTCAACCGTGATGGCGAGATCATGGAACGGGCAGTCCTTCCCCGGGAGGAAGAGCAGCTCCGTCTTGCCGAGGTTCAGCTTGAGGTGGTGATCCGTCATCCACACTGATATGTCTGCCAGACATGCAGAGATGCGATTTTCCACCTGGTCATCAGAAGGGGAAAGGAGAAGATTAATTGTGTGTCGTCTGCATAGCAATGATAGGAGAGACCATGTGAGGTTATGACAGAGCCAAGTGACTTGGTGTATAGCGAGAATAGGAGAGGGCCTAGAACAGAGCCCTGGGGGACACCAGTGGTGAGAGCGCGTGGCGAGGAGACAGATTCTCGCCACGCCACCTGGTAGGAGCGACCTGTCAGGTAGGACGCAATCCAAGCGTGGGCCGCGCCGGAGATGCCCAACTCGGAGAGGGTGGAGAGGAGGATCTGATGGTTCACAGTATCGAAGGCAGCCGATAGGTCTAGAAGGATGAGAGCAGAGGAGAGAGAGTTAGCTTTAGCAGTGCGGAGCGCCTCCGTGATGCAGAGAAGAGCAGTCTCAGTTGAATGACTAGTCTTGAAACCTGACTGATTTGGATCAAGAAGGTCATTCTGAGAGAGATAGAGGGAGAGCTGGCCAAGGACGGCACGTTCAAGAGTTTTGGAGAGAAAAGAAAGAAGGGATACTGGTCTGTAGTTGTTGACATCGGAGGGATCGAGTGTAGGTTTCTTCAGAAGGGGTGCAACTCTCGCTCTCTTGAAGACGGAAGGGACGTAGCCAGCGGTCAGGGATGAGTTGATGAGCGAGGTGAGGTAAGGGAGAAGGTTGATCGTATGAACATGAACGTTCTAGTTAAAACAGGGGTAAATAACAGTCCCTTGAAAAACAGCTTTTTTATTTTTCAAGAGCACACTGACGTCAAAGAAAGCTGTGAATGAGGAGAGGTGTTTTGTGACCCAAATGCCACCCTAATCCCTCGACAGTGCATTACTTTTAAACAGGGCCCATAGGGCTCTGGTCAAATGTAGTGCACTATGTAAGGATTAGGGTACCATTTGGGTCACAGATCCTGCTTGTTCAGAATGGGATATTAGCTGAATGTGAAAGCAGTACTTCACTCTCAAAAACAATCTCCACTAATGGCTCTAAACTAAAGCAACAACAAAGAAAAGACAAGAGCCCCAAAACTCCAAACAGAAACTCTAGGAGAAAAAACGTTGTTCTTTAACTCCAGACTGTCATGCCTTGGTCTTAGTATTTTGTGTTTTAGTTAATTAGTTGGTCAGGCCAGGGTGTGACATGGGTTTATTGTTTGTTGTATTTCTTAGTGGGGTTTTTTAGTTATTGGGATTGTGGCTGATTAGGGGTGTGTGTTGCATAGGTTTGGCTGCCTGAGGCGGTTCTCAATCAGAGTCAGGTGATTATCGTTGTCTCTGATTGGGAACCGTATTTAGGTAGCCTGGGTTTCACTTTGTATTTCGTGGGTGATTGTTCCTGTCTCTGTGTTAGTGTTCACCAGACAGGCTGTATAGGTTTTTCACGTTCCGTTTGTTGTTTTTTGTATTTATTAAGTTATTTCGTGTATCGTCATTTGTTCCATTAAAGAACATGAGTAACCAACACGCTGCATTTCGGTCCGACTTTCAAACGAAGAACGCCGTTACACAAACAGAAACTCTAGGAAAAAAAACATTGTTCTTTAACAAACTGAATCCCAAGAATATCTTAAACGTCTCTCTTTCACTCTCTTTAGCTCTCTCTCTTTCACTCTCTTTCACTCTCTCTCTTTCACACTCTTTCTCTTTCTCTCTCTCTCTCTCTCTCGCTCTCTGCATGCTGGGAGTGATTGGTGCATGCTGGGAATTGTTTGAGTGAAGGAGTGCGTGTGTTGTGGAGAGTTAGATATTCACAACTTTCTTTCGGTTTGCTATTTCTTGGTGGCATTTATTTGGTTTTCTTCTGTGCATGATTAAGGTTATTATTTTTGTTGTGGTAGAATTAAGTATTTTGTTTTTCGTATCGAAATTACCCTGATTTTGGCGGGGATGGCTGCCCGATTGGGGATGCCGTCCCTGTCACTTCGGCACGGCTTTAGGTGTGTTACTGAAGCTGCTGTCACGGTGGAGGAGTTTCTGGTCGCAGTAGGAGAGAATGTAGGATACGAGAATGTTGCTTATGCATCCCGGATGAATAAAGCTGTGGTGGTATTTCTTAAAGAAGAGTTTCTTGTAGATCGTATGGTTGAGCATGGCGTTCTTCTTAAAGAAGAGTGTCTGGTTGATCGTATGGTTGAGCATGGCGTACTTCTTAAAGAAGTGTGTCTGGTTGATCGTATGGTTGAGCATGGTGTAGTTCTTAAAGAAGAGTGTCTGGTTGATCGTATGGTTGAGCATGGCGTACTTCTTAAAGAAGAGTGTCTGGTTGATCGTATGGTTGAGCATGGTGTACTTCTTAAAGGAATGTTTATTCAAGTTACACCGCTTTTTTCCCCGTCAACAAGGGTAACGATTTCAAATGTACCACCGTTTATTCCAAATGAGCTATTGGAGCGCGAGTTATTGCGCTTTGGGAAGTTCGCCAGTTCACTTAAGTTTGTCCCGTTGGGTTGCACACCCGGCGTTGAAACAGGTTATGTCATTTCGGCGACAGGTGTTTATATTTTTGGACTCACCGGAGCAGACTTTAGAGTTATCGTTTAAAATCAAGTATGACAATAGAATGTATATGGCTTATGCTAGTACGGGTAGTCAACGGTGTTTTGAGTGTGGGGATGTTGGTCATAAGCGACATGCTTGCCTGAAAAGGGAGAAGGCAGAGGGAGGGGCACAGGTGGTCATCGTAACGCCTGGGCCCACTGATGTAGGGAGAGGTGAGCCGACAGCGGTAGAGCAGCCACAAGCACCTGTTGCTGAGGAACAAGTTATCCGTGTTGAGGGCACGGGGTTGCAACTTGTATTAGAAGGAAATGTTATGTTACAGAAAAGTATTGTTGTAGAAGGTAAGGATGTATCTGAAGAGCCAGTTCCTCAGACTGGTGAGCAGGTGCCCAGTATGAGTGCTGGGGTAAAGGAGGGGGTTCATGTGGAGCTAGGCTCCCAGGTAGTGGAGGAGATGCCCACTACGAGTGGTGGAGTTCATGTAGAGCTAGGCTCCCAGGTAGTGGAGGAGATGCCCACTACAAGTAATGAGGTACAGGAGGGTTTTCATGTGGATCTAGGCTCCCAAGTAGTGGAGGAGATGCCCACTACGAGTAATGAGGTACAGGAGGGTTTTCATGTAGAGCTAGGCTCCCAGGTAGTGGAGGAGATGCCCACTATGAGTAATGAGGTACAGGAGGGTTTTCATGTGGAGCTAGGCTCCCAGGTAGTGGAGGAGATGCCCACTATGAGTAATGAGGTACAGGAGGGTTTTCATGTGGAGCTAGGCTCCCAGGTAGTGGAGGAGATGCCCACTACGAGTGCTGGGGTTCATGTGGAGCTAAGCTCCCAGGGATTGGAGGAGATGCCCACTACGAGTGCTGGGGTTCATGTGGAGCTAAGCTCCCAGGTAGTGAAGGAGATGCCCACTACGAGTGCTGGGGTTCATGTGGAGCTAAGCTCCCAGATAGTGGAGGAGATGCCCACTACGAGTGCTGGGGTTCATGTGGAGCTAAGCTCCCAGGTATTGGAGGAGATGCCCACTACGAGTGCTGGGGTTCATGTGGAGCTAAGCTCCAAGGTAGTGGAGGAGATGCCCACTACGAGTGCTGGGGTTCATGTGGAGCTAAGCTCCCAGGTAGTGGAGGAGATGCCCACTACGAGTGCTGGGGTTCATGTGGAGCTAAGCTCCCAGGTAGAGGAGGAGATGCCCACTACGAGTGCTGGGGTTCATGTGGAGCTAAGCTCCCAGGTAGTGGAGGAGATGCCCACTATGAGTGCTGGGGTTCATGTGGAGCTAAGCTCCAAGGTAGTGGAGGAGATGCCCACTACGAGTGCTGGGGTTCATGTGGAGCTAAGCTCCCAGATAGTGGAGGAGATGCCCACTACGAGTGCTGGGGTTCATGTGGAGCTAAGCTCCCAGGTAGTGGAGGAGATGCCCACTACGAGTGCTGGGGTTCATGTGGAGCTAAGCTCCCAGGTAGAGGAGGAGATGCCCACTACGAGTGCTGGGGTTCATGTGGAGCTAAGCTCCCAGGTAGTGGAGGAGATGCCCACTATGAGTGCTGGGGTTCATGTGGAGCTAAGCTCCAAGGTAGTGGAGGAGATGCCCACTACGAGTGCTGGGGTTCATGTGGAGCTAAGCTCCCAGGTAGTGGAGGAGATGCCCACTACGAGTGCTGGGGTTAATGTGGAGCTAGGCTCCCAGGTAGTGGAGGAGATGCCCACTATGAGTGCTGGGGTTCATGTGGAGCTAAGCTCCCAGGTAGTGGAGGAGATGCCCACTACGAGTGCTGGGGTTCATGTGGAGCTAGGCTCCCAGGTAGTGGAGGAGATGCCCACTACGAGTGCTGGGGTTCATGTGGAGCTAAGCTCCCAGGTAGTGGAGGAGATGCCCACTATGAGTGCTGGGGTTCATGTGGAGCTAAGCTCCCAGGTAGTGGAGGAGATGCCCACTACGAGTGCTGGGGTTCATGTGGAGCTAGGCTCCCAGTTAGTGGAGGAGATGCCCACTATGAGTAGTGATGTTTAGGTGGGGCTAGTCTCCCAGGTAGTGGAGGAGATGCTTGGTACGAGTGATGAGGTGCAAGTGGGGAGTGTTGAAAGGGATGTGGTAGAGGGGAGTCAGTTGTCTGTGGTCTCAGCTGAGGATCAGGATGGTGATGACTCAGGTGATGACTCAGTTTATGATCTAGAGGAGGTAAATGATTTTCTGGATCAGACTGTCAAATTGGCAGATTATTTTGATGTTGATAAGTTTGTGAGGTCAGCTGTGATGTTACAGAAGACGGTGGGGTTAGACCAATTGAGTGAGAAGAAGCGGTTTTGCTTTAGGAAATTTATTACTGCTGTTGCAGCAGCAAAAGGTGGTGGGAAACGTAGTCAGGTTAAGAGAAGAAAAAAAAATAATGATGATGATCATGATGCTTCATAGGGTGTCTTTTTTTCTCCTTGGTTTCTCTGTGGGCTCTTCTGCTTTTCTTTTCTCTTTTCTATATGGAAGTACAAAGGGGAGGTTCTCTCAATATTAATGGGGGAAGGGACAGGAATAAGAGGGCTTGGGTATTAGAAGTAAAAAAACAGAAAAGACTTAATGTAGTTTTCCTACAGGAGACACATAGCGATGAGGAAAATGAGGTTGACTGGGGTATGTGGTGGGAGGGGCAGCATGTACTCAGTCATGGTACTAATTTCAGTGCTGGTACTAATTTCAGGCTTAGGGTTGACTGTGGTATCTACAACAGAGATTGTCAAGGGTCGGGTTTTATTGGTCAAGGTGGATGTTATGTTTATTTTTTATGTTTATGCTCCTAATGAGGGTACAGAGCGTATTGCGGTTTTTGATCAAATAAAGGAAACCTTAAGACAGTGTGACCAAGAGGGGTGTATGGTTTTAGGGGGTGACTGGAATTGTACAGTGGATTTTACTGTTGATCGCACCGCTGAAGAACCTCACCTGCGGTCAGCCACTTGCCTGTCTGGCCTATTAACTGAGTTTGAGCTTTCTGATGTGTGGAGAGGAAGGAATGCAAAAGATAGGCAGTACACAAGTATCTGAGCAATACTGTAGTAGGGTTGGAAAGTGTGCCATTACTCCTGTGGGTTTCTCTGATCATCATATTGTTACTGTTGATATTCACCTGTCCTGTCCACGAAGGTCATCACCTTACTGGTATTTTAAGGTTAAATTGTTACATGATGTCATGTTTTGTGACAGGTTTTTGTTGTTTTGGGAAAAATGGAGGGTTATAAAGGGGAATTTTGAGTCCTTGAGACAATGGTGGGAGGTTGGGAAGGCCCAAATACGAGTATTTTGTCAACAGTATACTGCTCTGTCTCAAATTGAAGTTAAAGAGACTATCAAGGCCCTTGAACAGGACATCAAGTATATTGAATTGAAGCTGCTCACTCAGAACGACCCTGGACTAGTCATGAATTTACAGGACAAGAGACATGAACTGAGGTCGTTTCTGCATGAAAGAGTGAAGGGTGCCTTGATTAGGTCTCATTTCGCTTCCCTCAAGGATATAGATTCCCCTAGTGCTTTTTTTTAAACCTAGGACAGTCGACGTTTCAACATAAACAGATGGTCTGCCTTCGTCTCCCTGATGGGAAGATGACCACGAATGATATTGAAATGCGTCAACATGCCGTGGATTTCTACTCGTCCCTTTATAAGGCGGAGGATTGTGACTCTCTGTGTACTGAACAGTTGTTACATTGTCTTCCTCAATTGGGACCTGAGCAGAGAGTCGCATTGGACGCTGACATTACACTGCAGGAGCTGTCCACAGCAGGTATGCAACTCTCAACAGGCCGAGCCCCTGGCATCGATGGTTTACCATCTGAGTTTTATAAGCACTATTGGGGAGGATTTTTATGAAGTGCTGTGTGAATCTTTTCATGAAGGTTCTCTTCCTGTATCCTGTCAACTTGCGGTGCTTTCACTGTTGCCAAAAATGGGGGATTTGGCTCTCATAAAAAATTGGAGACCTGTTGCTTTGCTGTGCGCAGAATACAAAAATTGTTTCTAAATGTCTCTCAAACAGGTTGAAAGAGTATCTGGGAGTGTTGATCCACAAGGACCAGTCCTACTGTGTACCTGATCGCTCTATTGTTGACAACTTGTTTATGGTAAGAGATGTTTTAGACATTTGTAAACTGTCTGATGTAAATGTGGGTTTACTTTCGTTGGATCAGGAGAAGGCTTTTGATTGTGTGGACCACCAGTACTTGTTTAAAACAATGAAAGCCTTTGGGTTTGGGGATGTTTTTCTGTCTTGGGTGAATTTACTGTATGCTGGAGCCTCGTGTATGGTGAAGGTGGGTGGTGGTTTAAGTTGCCCCATCCCTGTCCAAAGGGGCATCAGGCAGGGATGCCCAATTTCAGGGCAGTTATATAGTCTGGCGATTGAACCAATGCCAATGCTGAGCAATGCTGAGCGAAGCTTACTGGTTTCTCTGTGCCAGGTGTAATGAAGGGTCCCATGATAGCACTGTCTGCGTATGCAGATGATGTGATAGTTTTTATTACAGGGTGTGAGGATGTTAAGGTTCTCTCAAACACTTTATAGGTGTATGAGGGGGCCTCTTCAGCTAGAGTCAATTGGGGAAAGAGTGAAGCACTGTGGGCAGGTCAGCTTCAGATGGGGTCCACTCCAAGGTTACCAGGGGGGCTTCAGTGGGGCAGAGATGGGATGAAGACTTTGGGGGGTTTTCTAGGCTCCGATGTCTTTCAGAAAAAGAACTGGGAGGGTGTAGCGGAGAAAGTGTGTGCCAGACTGTCAAGGTGGAAATGGGTGTTGCCCCAGCTGTCTTATAGGGGACGGGTCCTGGTAGCTAATAATCTTGCTGCTTCTACCCTGTGGCACAGACTAATGATTTTACAGCCACCAAAGGGTCTGATACAAGAGCTTCAGAGGACCCTTGTCAATTTCTTCTGGTCTGGACAACACTGGATCAAAGCTACAGCCCTGTACCTGCCACTGCATGATGGTGGGCAAGGCCTGGTGGACATTTCCTCTAGGATTACGGCTTTCCGGCTCCAAGCAGCCCAGAGATTGTTGTACAGAGACTGTTCGAGCTGGGTTGAAACAGCCTACACATTGATGAGGAGAGCGGGTTGTTTGGGCTTAGACAGGCATCTTTTCCTCTTAAAACTGGAGGGGGGTGATTTGACTGGCCTGACTCCATTTTATAAGTCTGTTATGCAGGATTGGAGAGTCTTTGTCAAGTCCCGTAAGGCCGGCACGCCACCAGGGATGTGGCTTTTTGAAGAGCCTCTTTTCATAACACTGCCATCCAGTCCCATGTTCTGGGTTCAGCTAGCCTTTCTCTCTCACTCCCTCTCTCTCTCTCGTTCTCATTACCGCCCCCCTCAAACCCCTCTCTCTCTCTCCCTTCTCTTTCTCTTTACCTCCCTCCCTCAAACCTCTCCTCCCTCTCTCTCTCTCTCAACCTCTCTCTCATACACTCCTTCTCTCATACCTCGCTCCCTCTCTCTCTCTCTCAACCTCTCTCTCATACACTCTTTCTCTCATACCTCGCTCCCTCTCTCTCTCTCACACCCTCCTCCCTTTCTCTCTCTCTCTCTCTCTCTCTCTCTTTCTCTCTTTCTCTCTCTCTCTCTCTTTCTCTCTCTCTTTCTCTCTCTCTCTCTCTCTCTTTCTCTCTCTCTCATACACACACATATATATATATATATATATATTTTTTTTTTCAAGGGGCTTTATTGGCATGGGAAACGTGTTAACATTGCCAAAGCAAGTGAGGTAGATAATAAACAATTAAAATGAACAGTAAACATTACACATACAGAAGTTTTAAAACAATAATGGTCATACACTGGGCAGGAGATTAGGAAGTGCAGCTCAGTTTCCACCTCATTTTGTGGGCAGCCTTTCTCAATAGCAAGGCTATGCTCACTGAGTCTGTACATAGTCAAAGCTTTCCTTAATTTTGGGTCAGTCACAGTGGTCAGGTATCCTGCCGCTGTGTACTCTCTGTTTAGGGCCAAATAGCCTTCTAGTTCGCTCTGTTTTGTTGTTAATTCTTTCCAATGTGTCAAGTAATTATCTTTTTGTTTACTCATGATTTGGTTGGGTCTAATTGTGCTGCTGTTCTGGGGCTCTGTAGGGTGTGTTTGTGAACAGAGCCCCAGGACCAGCTTGCTTAGGGGACTCTTCTCCAGGTTCATCTCTGTAGGTGATGGCTTTGTTATGGAAGGTTTGGGGATCGCTTCCTTTTAGGTGGTTGTAGAATTTAACGGCTCTTTTCTGGATTTTGATAATTAGTGGGTATCGGCCTAATTCTGCTCTGCATGCATTATTTGGTGTTCTACGTTGTACACGGGGGATATTTTTGCAGAATTCTGCGTGCAGATTCTCAATTTTGTGTTTGTCCCATTTTGTGAAGTCTTGGTTGGTGAGCGGACCCCAGACCTCACAACCATAAAGGGCAATGGGTCTATGACTGATTCAAGTATTTTTAGCCAAATCCTAATTGGTATGTTGAAATTTATGTTCCTTTTGATGGCATAGAATGCCCTTCTTGCCTTGTCTCTCAGATAGTTCACAGCTTTGTGGAAGTTACCTGTGGAGCTGATGTTTAGGCCAAGGTATGTATAGTTTTTTGTGTGCTCTAGGGCAACAGTGTCTAGATGGAATTTGTATTTGTGGTCCTGGTGACTGGACCTTTTTTGGAACACCATTATTTTGGTCTTACTGAGATTTACTGTCAGGGCCCAGGTCTGACAGAATCTGTGCACTGTTGCTTGTGGTCACTGAGCTAAAGCCAATAGGTATTACTGTAGCTCGTGGTCACTGAGATAAAGCCTATAGGTATTACTGTAGCTCGTGGTCACTGAGCTAAAGCCTATAGGTATTACTGTAGCTCGTGGTCACTGAGCTAAAGCCTATAGGTATTACTGTAGCTCGTGGTCACTGAGCTAAAGCCTATAGGTATTACTGAGCTAAAGCCTATAGGTATTACTGTAGTCACTGAGCTAAAGCCTATAGGTATTACTGTAGCTCGTGGTCACTGAGCTAAAGCCTATAGGTATTACTGTAGCTCGTCACTGAGCTAAAGCCTATCACTGAGCTAAAGCCTATAGGTATTACTGTAGCTCGTGGTCACTGAGCTAAAGCCTATAGGTATTACTGTAGCTCGTGGTCACTGAGCTACAGTAATACCTGTAGGCTTTAGCTCAGTGGGCTACCAAAGGTTGATGAACAGAAACCAGCTCACCAGTTCTGATCTGTTTTTATTTTACCTTTTTTTAAATAGGCAAGTCAAATAAGAACACATTGTTATTTAAAATGACGTCCTACCCCAGCCAGGACGACACTGGACCAATTGTGCACCGCCCATGGGACTCCCGACCACAGCCAGTTGCGATATAGCCTGGGATCAAACCAGGGTCTGCAGTGACGCCTCTAGCACTGAGATCCAGTGCCCTCGACCCCTCCCCTTAATCTACACTGATTGAAGTGGATTTAACAGGTGACATCAATAAGGTGTCATAGCTTTCACCTGGTTAGTCTATGTCATGGAAAGATGTTTTATACACTCAGTGTATACATTTAATCCGATAATCAAAATCCGGATAGATAACTTTTGAAAACTGGGCTTGGTCCCATTTACTTTTTAAACTCTCTCTCTTTCTCTCTCAATTCAATTCAAGGAGCATTATTGGCATGGAAAACATATATTTACATTGCCGAGCCAGTGAAGGGGTTTTACTATTCTTAGGTAGCAGAATGACTTTTTCTTCCCTCCAGGCCTGAGGGGCACACTTTCTAGTAGGCTTAAATTGAAGATATGGCAAATAGGAATGGCAATATCGTCTGCTATTATGCTCAGGAATTTTCCATCCAAGTTGTCAGACCCTGGTGGCTTGTCATTGTTGATAGACAATGATGATAGACAGTGTTTATTTTGTCCTGTAGTTCAATTTGGGGCGGCAGGTAGCCTAGTGGTTAGAGCGTTGGGCCAGTAACCGAAAGGTTGCTAGATTGAATCCCTGAGCTGACAAAAATCTGTCGTTCTGTCCCTGAACAAGGCAGTTAACCCACTGTTCCTAGGCTGTCAATGTAAATACAAATTTGTTCTTAACTCACTTGCCTAGTTAAATAAAGGTAAAAAATAATATTATATAATTGAAGAATCCAGTGTGTTATGGTAGTTAGCAAAAGTCATATACTGCCTGTTTGGCCCTGTCCGGGAGTATCGTCGGATGGGGCCAACAATGTCTCCTGACCCCTCCTGTCTCAGCCTCCAGTATTTATGCTGCAGTAGTTTATGTGTCAGAGGGCTAGGGTCAGTTGGTTATATCTGGAGTATTTCTTCTGTCTTATCCGGTGTCCTGTGTGAATTTAAGTGTGCTCTCTTTAATTCTCTCTCTTTTTCTCTCTTTTTTTCTTTCTTTATTTCCTTCTCTCTGAGGACCTGAGCCCTAGGACCATGCCTCAGGACTACCTGGCACGATGACTCCTTGCTGTCCCCAGTCCAACTGGTCGTGCTGCTGCTCCAGTTTCAACTGTTCTGCCTGCGGCTATGGAACCCTGACATGTTCACCGGACGTTCTACCTGTCCCAGAGCTGCTGTTTTCAACTTTCTAGAAACAGCAGGAGCGGTAGAGATACTCTGAATGATTGGCTATGAAAAGCCAACTGACATTTACTCCTGATGTGCTGACCTGTTGCACCCTCGACAACCACTGTGATTATTATTATTTGTCCATGCTGGTCATCTATGAACATGTGAACATCTTGGCCATGTTCTATTATAATCTCCACCCGCCACAGCCAGAAGAGGACTGGCCACCCCTCATAGCCTGGTTCCTCTCTAGGTTTCTTCCTAGGTTCTGGCCATCCTAGGGAGTTTTTCCTAGCCACCGTGCTTCTACATTTGCATTGCTTGCTGTTTTGGGGTTTTTGGCTGGGTTTCTGTACAGCACTTTGTGACATCAGCTGATGTAAGAAGGGCTTTATAAATACTTTTGATTGATTGATAGTCTTTAATAGTTGATTCTGAGATTTGTATTTGATCATGTGTATGTTTTTGCTGTTTGTTCTTTGATAAAGAGTTAAAAAGATTGGAGAAGTGGTTTATCCATAGATCTACGTTTTAGGTAGATAAATCTTCGTGCTGTTTGTTTGTTTAGTGTTTTCCAATTTTCCCAGAAGTGGTTAGATTCTATGGATTTTTCAATTACATTGAGCTGATTTCTGACGTGCTGTTCCTTCTTTTTCGTAGTGTATTTCTGTATTGTTTTAGTGATTCACCATAGTGAAGTCGTAGGCTCAGGTTTTCTGGTCTCTATGTTTTAGGTTGGACAGGTTTCTCAATCTTTCTTATGTTTTTGTATTCTTCATCGAACCATTTGTCATTGGTGTTAATCTTAGGTTATCTGCTTGACATTTTTAGATTTGATAGGGAAGCTGAGGTGAAACATACTGTTTAGGTTTTCTACTGCCAAGTTTATACCTTCACTATTACAGTGGAATGTTGTGTCCAGGAAGTTGTCTAAAAGGGATTGAACGCTCTCAGAGACTCTGGGTTGAGGTCAGTGGTAAAGTAGTGTACAGTACTACTGCCAAGGGATGTGCTATGAGTGTACCGGCCATATGAGTCCCCTCGAAGCCTACCATTGACTATGTACATACCCAGCGTGCAACAGAGCTGCAGGAGTTGTGACATGTTTTTGTTGGTGATGTTGTTGTAGGTGTGCCTAGGGGAACATATGGGAGAGGGAATGCTGTCACCTCCAGGTAGGTGTTTGTCCCCCTGTGTGCTAAGAGTGTCAGGTTTTTCTCAAGTTCTGGCATTTAGGTCGCCACAGACTAGTACATATTCCTGGGCCTGGAAAGGATTGATCTAGGATGGAGAAGCTGTAATCGTTAAAGTATAGGGATTCTAGTGCCGGGATATAGGTATATCCTCTGTGTCTCGCTGGTCTGGGCAGGGCGTTGCTCAGTTGCTGCTGTGTGATGTGCTGGGGCTGTGGTTGAGGGTGACGTCCTTCAGGGTCCTGGCAAAAGTTGGCACTGCTGCCTTGTAGATATGAACCTGGTTGTAAAGGCTGTTCAAGTCGAAGTTGGGGTGGTGGGCAGGTAGCCATTTAAGTTTTGAGGCACAGTCTGGAAAATACTTGCATTCACC
This sequence comes from Oncorhynchus masou masou, assembly GCF_036934945.1. Classification (NCBI taxonomy): domain Eukaryota; kingdom Metazoa; phylum Chordata; class Actinopteri; order Salmoniformes; family Salmonidae; genus Oncorhynchus; species Oncorhynchus masou. The sequence goes on along the minus strand of NC_088220.1, from coordinate 16,262,125 downwards.
AGTTGTATGGTATCAGGGAGTATTTTCCTGGTAGCAGGGTGGAAATCTTTTCCTGGTAGGAGGGTGGAAATATTTTCCTGGTAGCAGGGTGAAAATCTTTTCCTGGTAGGAGGGTGGAAATATTTTCCTGGTAGCAGGGTGGAAATCTTTTCCTGGTAGGAGGGTGGAAATATTTTCCTGGTAGCAGGGTGGAAATCTTTTCCTGGTAGCAGGGTGGAAATCTTTTCCTGGTAGCAGGGTGGAAATCTTTTCCTGGTAGGGTTTTCCTGGTAGCAGGGTGGAAATCTTTTCCTGGTAGCAGGGTGGAAATCTTTTCCTGATAGCAGGGTGTAAATATTTTCCTGGTAGCAGGGTGGAAATCTTTTCCTGGTAGCAGGGTGGAAATCTTTTCCTGGTAGCAGGGTGGAAATCTTTTCCTGGTAGCAGGGTGGAGATAACCACTTGTGCGTTGGGGAAAGTGGAATACGTTTTTTTCAATCACTCCCTTGAGTGTTGTTGCCACCCTTTCTTTCTGGGCCCTCAGAATGTTTTTGCCCGTGTGAATTATGATGTGGCTGGGGGAGCCCAGTCTGTCCCCTGACGACAGTGTTTGGTCACCAGAGTTTAGCCACTTTGTGTTTGGGAAAACGTTTATTCTCTTGGATGTATTTTCCATTTGGGTGAATGAGGAGCACAATCTCTGACAGAAGCTGACAGGGTTGCTAGGGGGGTGGGGTCTGTGTTGTCTGTCCCATTGTGGTGATGAGGTTGTTGTCTGGGTTTGAGGAGGAGTGTTCTGCTCTCTGTTACACCTCAGCTTTCTCACCGTCTCCTGCAATGCTGTCAGCTGGGCTGTGTTCCTCTGTCAGCTGGGCCGTGTTCCTCTGTCAGCTGGGCTGTGTTCCTCTGTCAGCTGGGCCGTGTTCCTCTGTCAGCTGGGCTGTGTGTTCCTCTGTCAGCTGGGCCATGTTCCTCTGTCAGCTGGGCCGTGTTCCTCTGTCAGCTGGGCTGTGTGTTCCTCTGTCAGCTGGGCTGTGTGTTCCTCTGTCAGCTGGGCTGTGTGTTCCTCTGTCAGCTGGGCCGTGTTCCTCTGTCAGCTGGGCTGTGTGTTCCTCTGTCAGCTGGGCTGTGTGTTCCTCTGTCAGCTGGGCTGTGTGTTTCTCTGTCAGCTGGGCTGTGTGTTCCTCTGTCAGCTGGGCCGTGTTCCTCTGTCAGCTGGGCTGTGTGTTCCTCTGTCAGCTGGGCTGTGTGTTCCTCTGTCAGCTGGGCTGTGTGTTCCTCTGTCAGCTGGGCTGTGTGTTCCTCTGTCAGCTGGGCTGTGTGTTCCTCTGTCAGCTGGGCTGTGTGTTCCTCTGTCAGCTGGGCTGTGTGTTCCTCTGTCAGCTGGGCTGTGTGTTCCTCTGTCAGCTGGGCTGTGTGTTCCTCTGTCAGCTGGGCTGTGTGTTCCTCTGTCAGCTCGGCCATGTGATCTGCTCTCTCCTCAAGTTCTCTCACCTCAGTCCAGAGGGCAGCCAGCTCTCTCAGACATTCGTCTATCTCCATCTTCTGCCCTCCAGGTCTTGTTGGTGGGGTGTTGTTGTGCTGGTCTGTGTTGTGGGTCTGTTCTGTCCAAAGTTTGTGGACTAGCTCCTTGAGTTCCACCATCTCTCTCTCTCTCTCTCTCCTGGTCTGTGAATTTACCTCTTGACAGAGGTTGTTTCAATTTCCTCAGTGTCTAGTTTTCTGAGTTTCCACCCTGGGCCAATACCCTCTCTTGAGTCTGGGGTAGTGTGCTCTTATTGCACTGTGCCATGCCAGGGGAGGGTCTGTGTGGAATATTAAGTTTCTTACATTTCCCTCTTTGTATCAGTCATCAAATAGTGTCTCTGGATTGTCCTTGAGGAGCTTCTTTTTGTACTTATTGAGTGCAGCGGTATTTTTACATTTGATATCCAAGGGGTACTGTACTGTGGTGGCCTCTGCACAGGGGGAGCCATGGAGCAGGGAGCTTTAAAGGCCTCTACATTTGGTTGGGGGAGGGTGTGAATCTCTGCTCGGCTCAAAAGATCTCACTTCCCACTTCAGTGCTAATTGAAGTTGCAACTGTTCTGTCCTAGCAGCTTGGTAGTTTAATAGCATTTTTTTTACTAAGCTTTGTATAACAAAATTATCTAGGGATTATTGTCTTTAACCTTTTGGCTTCAATAGTAGCTTCAGACTGAACATCACTCACTTGTGTCATATTTCAAGGTTTCTGCTGTGTTTTGTTCTGCAGTTTTTTGTTTGTTAGAATTATTGTCTTGATAGTCCCTTCTAGTAATTATCCATTCATGTAATTTTGTTAAAAATCAAGGTTGTAAGTTTGGAAAAAAGAAAAAAAAGAAGAAAAAAAAGAAATCAACATAAATCTTGGTTGTATTTACAATGGTGTTTGTTCTTCACTGGTTGCCCTTTTCTTGTGGCCACAGGGCACAAATCGTGCTGCTATGATGGCACACTGTGGCATTCTGCCCAGTAGATATGGGAGTTTATCAAAATCGTGTTTTCAGAATTCTTTGTGGATCTGTCTAATCTGTCTCTATTATGGTAATACATTTGGCAGGAGGTTAGGAAGTGCAACTCAGTTTCCACCTCATTTTGTGGGCAGTGTGCACATAGCCTGTCTTCTCTTGAGTGCCAGGTCTGCCTATGGTGGCCTTTCTCATGTTGTCTAAAAGGGATTGAATATGTTGTTGCCTAATTGTTTTTTGGTAGGTTTCAACACTACTTTCCTTCCATCGATAGCTTTTCTTAATTTTGTTCAGTTCTTTTGACTTTGTTGCCTCATGGATTGCGTATTGCTCTGTTCAATAAGACTGTGCTTTTGCTGCGATCTGATAGGGGTGTCAGTGGGCTGACTGTGAACGCTCTGAGAAACTCTGGGTTGAGGTCGGTGATAGAGTAGTCTACAGTACTACTGCCAAGAGATGTGCTATATGATTCCATAGGATTCCCCTCGAAGTCTACCATTGACTGTGTACATACCCAGCGTGTGACAGAGCTGCAGGAGTTGTGACCTGTTTTTTTGTTGGTTATGTTGTCATAGTTGTGCCTAGCGGAGCATATTAGGGAGCGAATGCTGTCACCTCCAGGCAGGTGTTTGTCCCCCTGTGTGCTGAGGGTGCCAGGTTCTTGTCCAATTCTGGCATTTAGGTCTCCACAGACTAGTGCATGTCTATCTCTCACTAATGAAAATAAAGAAATAAAGGCACGGATTTGAGCTTAGACAGCCAAGCATGGAGGAAGTCCCTGTTTTTAAAGAGACTGATACCACTGGGCCTCCTCCACCTATTCTCTCACATCTTATCCAGGAAGTCAGCATTTTGCAGGGCAGGATTACCTAGGCTGCCTCCTGAATGGAACCCTAATCCCTATCTAGTGCACAATGCTTTACCATGGTCCATAGGTAGTAGTGCAATATGTAGGGAATAGGGTTCCATTTGGTATGCAGCCCCAGGCTCTGTGACAGAGATGTTCATTAACTCCCGTCGACATCTTAGAGAGAGATCACAACCCCACAATCCTACAGAGGGTTGGGATGAAGGCCTCAACTCAGCTAGAACCAAAGGTGTCTGTTACTCTGCTCCTTGGGGTTACGTCCAAAATGGCACCCCATTCCATAAATATCCTATAGTTGTTCTAGGATCGATCTATTATGGATCCTATAATACAGCTGGAATTGTTCTGTACCCTATCTCCTATATTCTAGTGCACTACTTAGGGAATAGGGTGCTAACTGACAGACATGGTTGTATACCCTCCCTTTTCTACACCCCTTTGAGAGATGGGAGTGGATCCAACTGTTGAAGGGTGTTTTCCAGCTCACTAAGCAGCAACTAAATTAGAGGATGATTTGGTCTTAGTGGAGAGATTTGTCCGATTTGAGATAGAATCCCTTAGGCTAAGGATACGCTTGAACGCATGCACACCCACAGACACATGTACACACACACACACACACACACACACACACACACACACACACACACACACACACACACACACACACACACACACACTTCACTCTCTGCATTTTTATTCTGTGTGAGCCATGGTTATTTACTGAAGGTTTTCCCACCTGCAAACAGAATATAATTACAGGAGTAAGCTGGGTACCAACATTATCCCTGGACCTAGAGATATGACAACTGGATATGTTGCTATGGCACCTGGATATGTTGCTATGTACTATTGTGAGTTAACCTATAATAATCAGCTGCAGTTAATAGCAACAGCTGGTCTTACTGGGGTCCTACACAACGAAAAAGACATTACAGACAAAAGACTTTCCAATTGACATACATTTAAATACATTTACATGTAGTGTGTGTTGCATCTATCAGTTACACATACCTGTCAGTACATACACACAAGGAGGTCACATGGGGAGAAGTTTGAGTAATAGATCTATTTCCGATGATCCTTTTGAAGAGGTATGTGTAACGTCAGTGTTCTCATTATTGGTCCTGTACTATATGGATAGATATTGGTATAGATTAGATTGATCAATGGCTGTGTTTACAAAGACAGCCCAATTCTGATGTTTTGCCCATAATACCAATTAGTGGAAATAGATCAGAATTGGGCTGCAATATGGTTGATGTTTATAATTACACAAAGTTGAGGTTAATTAGGAGGTGGGTGGTTGACACCATTATTGAAGAGTTGAATGACGCTGTTTTTGACCCTTGTCCCTATATAGAGAATAGGGTGCCATTTGGGATTGACTAATAATATTATGTAATTGGTCTTTTAACCAGTCAGACCAGATCTGTTGTCACTAATTGGTCTTTTAACCAGTCAGACCAGATCTGTTGTCACTAATTGGTCTTTTAACCAGTCAGACCAGATCTGTTGTCACTAATTGGTATTGTAACCAGTCAGATCAGATCTGTTGTCACTAATTGGTATTGTAACCAGTCAGACCAGATCTGTTGTCACTAATTGGTATTGTAACCAGTCAGACCAGATCTGTTGTCACTAATTGGTATTTTAACCAGTCAGACCAGATCTGTTGTCACTAATTGGTATTGTAACCAGTCAGATCAGATCTGTTGTCACTAATTGGTATTTTAACCAGTCAGACCAGATCTGTTGTCACTAATTGGTATTTTAACCAGTCAGACCAGATCTGTTGTCACTAATTGGTATTGTAACCAGTCAGATTTTACATTTACATTACATTTAAGTCATTTAGCAGACGCTCTTATCCAGATCTGTTGTCACTAATTGGTATTTTAACCAGTCAGACCAGATCTGTTGTCACTAATTGGTATTTTGCCCAGTCAGATCAGGGCCCATATCCACAAAGCGTCTCAGAGCAGAACATTGGTCATAAGTGGTGAGAATAGAGACATTCTACTCTTACGGGTAAAAATGAAAGCTATCCATGATGCCTCTGTAGTCATGAGACCCACCTAATGGACAGAGACTGTATTTAGGACACCTCATGACCTGTCCTAACCAGTTCATGAGCTGTCCTAACCAGTTCAGGAGCTGTCCTAACCAGTTCAGGAGCTGTCCTAACCAGTTCATGAGCCGTCCTAAACAGTTCATGAGCTGTCCTAACCAGTTCATGAGCTGTCCTAACCAGTTCTTGAGCTGTCCTAACCAGTTCTTGAGCTGTCCTAACCAGTTCATGAGCTGTCCTAACCAGTTCATGAGCTGTCCTAACCAGTTCATGAGCTGTCCTAACCAGTTCATGAGCTGTCCTAAACAGTTAAGAGATAACAGCAGGTGTCTTGATAATAGAAAAATGTCAGTGGTTCCTGCATTACATGCAATTTCTTTTGAGTTGTCAAAAGAATGTTTTGATATTTCATCAATCCATTAATCATTTAGACCTAAATACTTACAGTATAACCACTAAGCTAATAAATAAACACAGTGTTCTTTTGATTATTTAATAACATACATCATGTTATTTCAAGTTATCCATTTGGAACGCAACATCACGTTGTTAAAAAATATGTCTAAATTTGGCATGCCAATAAATTGTACAATTGAAGGCATCTATTGCTTATGTTAACTTTTATTGTGTTTGATGAAAATTATAGACCTCTCAAACGTTGCATACAATGTTGCATACAATATTATAGACAAGTGACTTGATGCTGTCACGTTCTGACCTTTATTTCCTTTGTTTTGTCATTATTTAGTATGGTCAGGGCGGGAGTTGGGGTGGGCAGTCTATGTTTGTTTTTCTATGATTTGGGTATTTCTATGTTTCGGCCGCGTATGGTTCTCAATCAGAGGCAGGTGTCATTAGTTGCTTCTGATTGAGAATCATAGTTAGGTAGCCTGGGTTTCACTGTGTGTTTGTGGGTGTTTGTTTCCGTGTCTGTGATTTTCACCACAAGGTACTGTTTTGGTCTTTGGTCATTCCACCTTTATTGTTTTTGTATTCAGTTGTTCATGTGTACTATTTCGTATTAAAAGAACCATGGACACTTACCACGTCGCATATTGGTCCTCTGATCCTTTTCGCCTCTCCTCTTCTTCTGAAGAGGAGGAAATCCCTTACAGATGCCTACCGTGCCAAAGCGATTTAGAGTTGTTAAACGGGAGTGATGAGTGTGTTGATATAATGGCAATATTGTCAAAATTCTGCTTTTAACAAACCTCAGAATTCTTTTTTTTTTAAAGTTCTGCATACCATCTTATTAGGCAATAATTCAATTTAGCCTACTCTTAATTATTGCGTAGGATGATGGTGTGCATAACCTTAAAATAAAAGATCTGATGGTTGTTAAAAGTGGAATTTTGACTGAAGAGTGCCATCGAGTTCACAGCTGGCGATGCCCATCGTGATTGGTTATTCCCTGTCATTTGCAACAATATCACTGAGCGTCATCACTATCTTTCCTTTGTAGTACCTCAAACTGTCTTGTTTACCAGCTGAGATAAAGTTTAATGAGTTGATTTTTAGTCCTGGCTCAGAGTTTGTCAGAGCAGTGTCTTAACATCATCTTAAAACATACTCTCAGTCTTAAAACTGTTTCTTACCTGATTGCTAGGACCTTTTCTGAGATGCTTTGTGGATATGGGCCCAGATCTTTTTGCCAATAATCGGGCAAAATGTCTGAATTGGGCTGCCAATGTAAACTCTGCAACACTCTAATGAAATATAAATCCCATAGTCTCTGTCCCTCCGCCCCCAGGCCCCTCCACCCCTCCACTCAGACATTTTTTTGGGTCATGTTATGTCCTTGCCGATCCTCACTGAGCAGAAAACTAGGAATCCGTCCCAAATGGCACCCTATTCCCTATATAGTGCACTCCTTTTTGTAATAGTACACTATAAAGGGAATAGGATGCCATTTGGGACACATACTAGCTTATGTCCAGGTGCAGTTGTCAGTCCAGACAGACTTCCACAGAATGCTACAGGGCCCAGGCTTCCCTGGTTCAGCTCCCCACTAAAGGCCTGCTTCTCCTGGTCATGATCCAGTGTGTCAGGCCTAAATAAGACACAAACAGAGGGGCTCCCCGAGAAACACAGACACTTTGTAGAGATCCTTCATTTTTGACGGGACTGTCATGGAAACTAATTTGTGACGCCCCTAACGACCATGTCACCATGGGGACATGATGTGCCGAAGGAGTGATGGCAGGTTTAATGACATGACGTGGGGGGGGAGAGAAAGAGAGTGAGGGAAGGAGGGAGAGAAAGAGAGGGAGTGAAGGAGGGAGAGAAAGAGAGGGAGGGAAGGAGGGAAGGAGGGAGAGAAAGAGAGGGAGGGAAGGAGGGAGGGAGAGAAAGAGAGGGAGGGAGGGAAGGAGGGAGGGAGAGAAAGAGAGGGGGAAGGAGGGAGAGAAAGAGAGGGGGAAGGAGGGAGAGAAAGGGAGAGAAAGAGAGAGAGGGAGGGAAGGAGGGAGAGAAAGAGAGAGAAGGAGGGAGAGAAAGAGAGGGAGGGAGGGAGAGAAAGAGAGGGAGGGAAGGAGGGAGGGAGAGAAAGAGATGGGGGAAGGAGGGAGGGAGAGAAAGAGAGGGAGGGAAGGAAGGAGGGAGAGAAAGAGAGAGGGAAAGAAAAAAAGAGCAAACAATGTACCAAACTATTACAGCAGATTACAATCCTCACATGGGAGAAATAATATATCGGTACTCTGCAGTGTACACGTTCTCACAGGAAGACACACTTAGCTGGTCACATGTGACTGCCTTCACTTACACTTTGTCTGTGTCCCAAATGCTACCCTATTGCCATTTAGGAAGTGGCCATTAACACGTCACTTAGAAACGCAGCCATTCTGTAAATCTTCCTGAACAGTCTCATGCAATAAATATTTATAATGAAAAAAGTGTGGTAACAGGTTGTACCTGAGCTCAATTTCAAGTCTCTTTGCAAAGGTTCTGAAAACTTGTGAGAATAACGTATTTCTGTTTTTTATTTTTAATACATTATAAAAACCTGTTTTCAGTTTGTTATTTGGGAGTATTGTGTGTAAATTGATGAAGTTTTTTGATTTAATCAATTTTACAATATAGCTGTAACTTAACAAAATGTGGAGAAAGTGAACGGGGTCTGAATACTTTCTGAATGTACTGTGTAACGTCTGCTTCCAACACAGTCTCAAACACATCGATCCCCAGAATGCACTGTGTAATGTCTGCTTCCAACACAGTCTCAAACACATCGATCCCCAGAATGCACTGTGTAACGTCTGCTTCCAACTCACAGTCTCAAACACATAGATCCCCTGAATGCACTGTGTAACGTCTGCTTCCAACTCAGTCTCAAACACATAGATCCCCAGAATGCACTGTGTAACGTCTGCTTCCAACACCGTCTCAAACACGTAGATCCCCTGAATGCACTGTGTAACGTCTGCTTCCAACACCGTCTCAAACACGTAGATCCCCTGAATGCACTGTGTAACGTCTGCTTCCAACACCGTCTCAAACACATAGATCCCCTGAATGCACTGTGTAACGTCTGCTTCCAACACAGTCTCAAACACATAGATCCCCTGAATGCACTGTGTAACGTCTGCTTCCAACAACGTCTCAAACACATAGATCCCCTGAATGCACTGTGTAACGTCTGCTTCCAACACCGTCTCAAACACGTAGATCCCCTGAATGCACTGTGTAACGTCTGCTTCTAACACACTTTCAAACACATAGATCCCCTGAATGCACTGTGTAACGTCTGCTTCTAACACACTTTCAAACACATCGATCCCCTGAATGTACTGTGTAACGTCTGCTTCTAACACACTTTCAAACACATCGATCCCCTGAATGTACTGTGTAACGTCTGCTTCTAACACACTTTCAAACACATAGATCCCCTGAATGCACTGTGTAACGTCTGCTTCCAGCTCACAGTCTCAAACACATAGATCCCCTGAATGCACTGTGTAACGTCTGCTTCTAACACACTTTCAAACACATCGATCCCCTGAATGTACTGTGTAACGTCTGCTTCTAACACACTTTCAAACACATCGATCCCCTGAATGTACTGTGTAACGTCTGCTTCTAACACAGTCTCAAACACATAGATCCCCTGAATGCACTGTGTAACGTCTGCTTCTAACACAGTCTCAAACACATCGATCCCCTAAATGCACTGTGTAACGTCTGCTTCCAACACAGTCTCAAACACATAGATCCCCTGAATTCAGCTCACTCTCCAGATCCCAATCACCTGAATTGTAATGACCTGTTCACACACCTGTATGTCATTACCACACACTATTTAGTTCAGTTCTTTGCACCCCATCACTGTGAGGTATTGTTTGTTTTGTGACACACATCTTCTGTTTTTCCCGTAATTTACTCCACCCATGTATGATAGTTTTTGCCTGCCTCACTAACGATGCCTATTCCCTGCCTGTACTTTAGCCTGCCTGTACTTTAGCCTGCCTATCGGATTTCCTGTTATCAACCTATTGCCTGATCTCCCAGACTACATTACAAGCCTTGTCCCTGACTGTACTGTTGCCTTTTATAACCCCCTGTGTATGACCTTCTGCCTGCCCCTGGACCCTGCTACCTGCCTCCTCCTGTGTATGACCTTCTGCCTGCCCCTGGACCCAGCTACCTGCCTCCTCCTGTGTATGACCTTCTGCCTGCCCCTGGACCCAGCTACCTGCCTCCTCCTGTGTATGACCTTCTGCCTGCCCCTGGACCCAGCTACCTGCCTCCTCCTGTGTATGACCTTCTGCCTGCCCCTGGACCCTGCTACCTGCCTCCTCCTGTGTATGACCTTCTGCCTGCCCCTGGACCCAGCTACCTGCCTCCTCCTGTGTATGACCTTCTGCCTGCCCCTGGACCCAGCTACCTGCCTCCTCCTGTGTATGACCTTCTGCCTGCCCTTGGACCCTGCTACCTGCCTCCTCCTGTGTATGACCTTCTGCCTGCCCCTGGACCCAGCTACCTTTCCTCCTCCTGTGGTCCTTTACAATAATCACCTGCTGCGCCCTGCGCTTGAAACCAGCTCTCTGTCTCCCTTCGTGTTCATTACACATTGTATGTCCTTAAAATACTTTTTATGGGCGACAATTGTTTTTGGTTTGCACAAATTAGCATTAGGTTAATCTAGTCCTGTACTGAATGGCCTCTCAATATCCTTTTAATATGGCCTGTAAGGGGATATCACGAAAAAGAAACGGGACAGGAGACAACGTAGAGGTGTCCTTCCTGTCTGTCTGTCTCTGTCTGTCTGTCTGTCTGTCTGTCTGTCTGTCTGCCACTCCCTGTATTCACTGTGGACAGTTTGGGGAGACAGTCAGGACAGAAGACTAGAAACGTCCCAGGTCAGTTTGGGGAGACAGTCAGGACAGAAGACTAGAAACGTCCCAGGACAGTTTGGGGAGACAGTCAGGACAGAAGACTAGAAACGTCCCAGGACAGTTTGGGGAGACAGTCAGGATAGAAGACTAGAAACATCCCAGACCAGTTTGGTGAGACAGTCATTAGAAACAGGCTATGTGTTCCATGGGTCTCAAAAGCTTCACCCTGGGCTAAGCCTATTGAGTTGATGTGTGTGTGTGTTTGTTTTCCATATTCATGACACATTGTCCATCACTCACGCTCGCCTTCTGCCTTATGTAGTCCCACATGTGAAACACACGTGGTTATAATGTAGTCCCACATGTGAAACACACATGGTAATAATGTAGTCCCACATGTGAAACACACGTGGTTATAATGTAGTCCCACATGTGAAACACACATGGTAATAATGTAGTCCCACATGTGAAACACACATGGTTATAATGTAGTCCCACATGTGAAACACACATGGTTATAATGTAGTCCCACATGTGAAACACACATGGTTATAATGTAGTCCCACATGTGAAACACACATGGTTATAATGTAGTCCCACATGTGAAACACATGTGGTTATAAGCAGTGAGACTGGGTCAGGGCAGGCAGAGTTCAATAATCCAGTGTGGTGTGACAAGATACAGAACGGTAGGCAAGCAGGCTCAGGGCAGGCAGAACTTTCAAAACCGGGGAAAACTAGAAAACAGGAACTAGAAACAGACAGGAGCATGGGGGAAAACGCTTGAAGGCTCTAACAAACAAAACGAACTGGCAACAGACAAACTGTCACGCTGGTATGAAGGATCAGAAGACAGGCGCAGGAATGCGTAATAGGGTTTTTTATTTCCCAAATTACAGCGTGCCGTGTACAGGCAGGGGACGAAGACCAAACAAACACGTAACAAAACACAGGGTAGGAACCCACACAAACACGTATACAAATCACAGGGTAGAAACACAAACAAACACGTAACAAAACACAGGGTAGAAAACCAAACAAACACGTAACAAAACACAGGGTAGAAACCCAAACACATAACAAAACACAGGGTAGAAACCCAAACAAACACGTAACAAAACACAGGGTAGAAACCCAAACAAACACCTATACAAAACACAGGGTAGAAATCCAAACAAACACATATACAAAACACAGGGTAGAAACCTAAACAAACACGTAACAAAACACAGGGTAGAATCCCAAACAAACACATAACAAAACACAGGGTAGAAACCTAAACAAACACGTATACAAAACACAGGGTAGAAACCTAAACAAACACGTATACAAAACACAGGGTAGAAACCTAAACAAACACGTAACAAAACACAGGGTAGAAACCCAAACAAAAGAGTGATGAGTACCTCCAATAAATAACACAAGCGCACAATGGTTATCACAAGGGACAAGACCCGACTCTGCACAATACACGCGGCACAGAAGCCAAAACAACATAGCACAGGTACTCACACGACCAACGAACATTGTAACAATAATCGACAGGACAATGGTAAACATTTCAAATCCAACCGTACCTTCTCTGCTATGCAGTCTGATTTCCGAGCTCGTCACGGGTGCACCTCAGCCACGCTCAAAGTCCTAAACGATATCATAACCGCCATCGATAAAAGACAGTACTGTGCAGCCATCTTCATCGACCTGGCCAAGGCTTTCGACTCTGTCAATCACCATATTCTCATCGGCAGACTCAACAGCCTTGCTTTCTCTAATGACTGTCTTGCCTGGTTCACCAACTACTTCTCAGACTTCAGTATGTTAACACTATGTTAACAAACCTCCAAACGAGCTAAAGCGCCATACAACACTCCTTCCGTGGCTTCAACTGCTCTTAAATGCTAGTAAAACGAAATGCATGCTCTTCAACCAATCGCTGCCCACACCTGCCCGCCCGACTAGCATCACTACTCTGGACAGTTTTGACTTAGAATATGTGGACAATAAATACCAAGGTATCTAGTTAGACTGTAAACTCTCCTTCCAGACTCACATTAATAAGCATCTCCGATCTTTGACTTCGGCGATGTCATTTACAAAATAGCCTCAAACACTCTACTCATCTAACTGGATGCAGTCTATCACAGTGCCATCCGTTTTGTACCAAAGCCCCATATACTACCCAACACTGCGACCTGTATGCTCTCGTTGGCTGGTCCTCGCTACATATTCGTCATCAAGCCCACTGGCTCCAGGTCATCTATAAGTCTTTCCTCGGTAAAGCTCCGCCTTATCTCAGATCACTGGTCACCATAGCAACACCCACCCATAGCACACGCTCCAGCAGGTATATTTCACTGATCAAAGCCAACTCCGACTTTGGCCGCCTTTCCTTCCAGTTCCCTGCTGCCAATGACTGGAACGAATTGCAAAAGTCACTGAAGTTGGAGATGTATATCTCCCTCACTAACCTTAAGTATCAGGTGTCAGAGCAGCTTACCGATCGCTGCAGCTGTACACAGCCCATCTGTAAATAGCCCATCCAACCAACTACATACCTCATCCACATATTTGTTTTTGTTTTTCTGCTCTATTGCACACCAGAATTTCTACTTGTACATCCTCATCTGCACATAAATCACTCCAGTGTAAATTGCTCAGTTTGAATTACTTTGCCACTATTGGCCTATTTATTGCCTTACCTCCTTACTTCATTTGCACACACTGTAAACAGATTTTTCTATTGTGTTATTGACTGTACGTTTGTTTGTTCCATGTGTAACTCTGTGTTGTTGTTTGTGTCACACTGCTTTGCTTTATCTTGGTCAGGTCGCAGTTGTAAATGAGAACTTGTTCTCAACTGGCCTGGTTAAATAAAGGTTAAATATTTTTTTTTTTTTTTTTTAAAAGGACACACTTACACAATTACTAATCAATGGGAATAGGGACTAGGTGTGCAAAATGACAGTTCCGGAGGGATCCGAGACACAAACAGAGAATACAGGTATAAATGCACTGTGGAAAATGGGGAAGATTGACGACACCTGGAGGGGGTGGAGACAAGCACAAAGACAGCTGAAACAGATCAGGGTGTGACATTAATTTGATGTGTATTTCAATGGGAACTGCCCCCTTAGAGGGGATGATGTTACTGGCTATATCTATTAGTACACTATTGTAAATAAGGAAGAGAGTGTTCTTTCAGATGCAGACATTCGTAGTTCAGACTTTAATGGAGCGATGTGTTTGGATTCAGGGGTAAAAGGGAATTAAGAAATATCAGCTGCATTGTCCCACTTTCCCCTTCAATTATTAATCCTATTTTCTTATGAATTAGTCATGTTTTCAAGTCTTAAATATTTATTTATCTATTTTCAAGGCCTTCAAATATTTATGGTCGGGTCACCAACAAGAGTCTGTACAGTGATGCAGTGATACCCATCTGATGTTAGAAGGATGTTATTAGCATTAGAAGACGTTTAAGTTGGAGACCAGGATACAATCAGAGACGTATTGTAGCAAGAGTGCGACCAACAATTTCTCCAACATCCGCAGAGATCGCATTCCTGTTAAATGCCAGATGTTGGCTCTAGCTGAAATTACCTTCTATATGTCAAGCATTGTGCGCTTGTCAAAAACATGTGTTTAATCAGTTTAAATGATCAGACTATTTAACCTTTTTAGGGCAGGGGTTCTACTGAAACGGCGATATACAAACATATTTTTTTGAGATACGTAACTTTCACACATTAACAAGTCCAATACAGCAAGTGAAAGATAAACATCTTGTTAATCTACCCATCGTGTCCGATTTAAAAAATGCTTTACAGTGAAAGCACAACATATGATTATGTTAGGTCACCGCCAAGTCGAAAAAACACAGCCATTTTTCCAGCCATAGATAGGAGTCATAAAAAGCAGAAATATAGATAAAATTAATCACTAACCTTTGATGATCTTCATCAGATTACACTCATAGGACATCATGTTACACTATACATGTATGTTTTGTTCGATAATGTGCATATGTATATCCAAAAATCTCAGTTTACATTGGCGCCTTACGTGCAGTAATGTTTTGATTCCAAAACATTGATAAAAGATACAAGTGTTATTCACATAATTAAAGATAGACTTCTCCTTAATGCAACCGCTGTGTCAGATTTAAAAAAAACTTTACGGAAAAAGCATAATCTGAGAACGGCGCTCAGAACCCAAAACAGCCTGTCACGTCTAGTCAAGGTGGGTGGAATCAGGCGCAGAGAGCAGAATGCGATAATAACGTTTATTCTCCGGTGAACAAAAAACAAACAACAGTCAACCCAAAATACAGACAGGGTGAAATATTCAAAACAGGATAAAGACTAACCGGAGAAAAAACAAACAGCAAACACCGACAGACACACAGGTGAAACCAATTAGACAAAACCAACAGATACACGAAAAAGGGATCAGTAGTGGCTAATAGGACGGTGACGACGACCGCCGACGGAAGTTGTGACACAGCCAGAGGAATTTCCGCCATTTTGGAATCAACAAAGTTAGAAACAACACCATAAATATTCACTTACCTTTGGTGATCTTCATCAGAGGGCACTCCCAGGAATCCAAGTTCGACAATAAATGACTGATTTGTTCCATAAAGTTCCATCATTTATGTCCAAATACCCACTTGTTGTTAGCGTGTTCAGCCCAGTAATCCATCTTCATGAGGCGCAGGCACTTCATCCAGACAAAAACTCGAAAAGTACCGTTACAGTCCTTTAGAAACATATCAAACGATGTATGGAATCAATCATTAGGATGTTTTTAACATAAAACATCAATAATGTTCCAACCAGAGAATTCCTTGGATCGAGAGGTAACTCTGTTAGGAGCGCGCATCATGAGACCAAGGCACTCTGCCAGAACACTGACTCAAAGATGTCTCATGAGCCCCACCTTTATAGTAGAATCCTCAAAACATTTTCTAAAGACGGTTGACATCTAGT
Source organism: Oncorhynchus masou masou (assembly GCF_036934945.1). Taxonomy (NCBI): domain Eukaryota; kingdom Metazoa; phylum Chordata; class Actinopteri; order Salmoniformes; family Salmonidae; genus Oncorhynchus; species Oncorhynchus masou. Next base: position 16,246,400 of record NC_088220.1, on the reverse strand, counting down.
GGAAGCCGTAGGAAGTGCAATTTTATCCATATCTCAATGTGTATTCGGTAGGCCGAATGCTAGTAAAACCAAATGCATGCTTTTCAATCGTTCGCTGCCTGCACCCGCACGCCCGACTAGCATCACCACCCTGGATGGTTCCGACCTAGAATATGTGGACATCTATAAGTACCTAGGTGTCTGGCTAGACTGTAAACTCTCCTTCCAGACTCATATCAAACATCTCCAATCTAAAATCAAATCTAGAGTCGGCTTTCTATTCCGCAACAAAGCCTCCTTCACTCACGCCGCCAAACTTACCCTAGTAAAACTGACGATCCTACCGATCCTCAACTTCGGCGATGTCATCTACAAAATAGCTTCCAATACTCTACTCAGCAAACTGGATGCAGTTTATCACAGTGCCATCCATTTTGTTACTAAAGCACCTTATACCACCCACCACTGCGACCTGTATGCTCTAGTCGGCTGGCCCTCGCTACATATTCGTCGCCAGACCCACTGGCGCCAGTGTCACGCCTTGGTCTTAGTATTTTGTGTTTTAGTCAATTAGTTGGTCAGGCCAGGGTGTGACATGGGTTTATGTTATTGTGTTGTCGTATTGGGGTTTTTGTAGGCATTGGGATTGTGGATGTTTAGGGGTGTGTTTAGTTTAGGTTTGGCTGCCTGAGGCGGTTCTCAATCAGAGTCAGGTGATTATTGTTGTCTCTGATGGGGAACCGTATTTAGGTAGCCTGGGTTTCACTGTGTATTTCGTGGGTGATTGTTCCTGTCTCTGTGTAGTTTCACCAGATAGGCTGTACTTAGGTTTCACGTTCCGTTTTGTTGTTTTGTTTTTGTCTCAGTATTTTCATGTAATCGTCATTTGTTTCATTAAAAAAACATGAGTAACCAACACGCTGCATTTCGGTCCAACTCTCTTTCGACAAACGAAGAACGCCGTTACAGCCAGGTCATCTACAAGTCCATGCTAGGTAGAGCTCCGCCTTATCTCAGTTCACTGGTCACCATGACAACACCCACCCGTAGCACACGCTCCAGCAGGTGTATCTCACTGATCCTCCCGAAAGCCAACACCTCATTTGGCCGCCTTTTGTTTCAGTTCTCTGCTGCCTGTGACTGGAACAAATTGTAAAAATCCCTGAATTTGGAGACTTTTATCTCCTTCACCAACTTCCAACATCTGCTATCTGAGCAGCTAACCGATCGCTGCAGCTGTACATAGTCTATTGTTAAATAGCCCACCCAATTTTACCTACCTCATCCCCATACTGTTTATATTTATTTAGTTTTCTGCTCTTTTGCACACCAATATCTCTACTTGTACATGACCATCTGATCATTTATCACTCCAGTGTTAATCTGCAAAATTGTAATTTTTCGCCTACTTCCTCATGCCTTTTGCACACAATGTATATAGACTCTCTTTTTTTCTGTGTTATTGACTTGTTAATTGTTTACTCCATGTGTAACTCTGTGTTGTCTGTTCACACTACTATGCTTTATCTTGGCCAGGTTGCAGTTGTAAATGAGAACTTGTTCTCAACTAGCCTACCTGGTTAAATAAAGGTGTTCTCAACTAGCCTACCTGGTTAAATAAAGGTGTTCTCAACTAGCCTACCTGGTTAAATAAAGGTGTTCTCAACTAGCCTACCTGGTTAAATAAAGGTGTTCTCAACTAGCCTACCTGGTTAAATAAAGGTGTTCTCAACTAGCCTACCTGGTTAAATAAAGGTGAAATAAAAAAAATACAAATAAAAGGCCAAGCTTTGAAAAACTACAAACCTCAGATGTCACACTTCCTGGTTGGATTTTATTCAGGTTTTCACCTGCCATAGGAGTTCTGTTATACTCACAGACATCATTCAAACAGTTTTAGAAACGTCAGAATGTTTCTATCCAATACTAATAATAATATGCATATATTAGCATCTGGGACAGAGTAGGAGGCAGTTCACTCTGGGCACGCTATTCATCCAAAAGTGAAATTGCTGCCCCCTATCCCAAAAAGGGATGACCTTGTGAGGATGAAAGAGAGATTATTCTTTTGGGCATGGGTTTTGGCATCTGAACAGAGCTGTCCTAGACTACAAGAGAGTTTTCCAAACAAATACTGTATCTTCCATGAAGATAATCAGTGAACACTGAAAAAAACTGTGAATTTGCTTTGAAGTACAGCGGTCCAAACACCAAACGGTTACTGTTTGTTCTAAACAGAAAAATACTGAGTTTTAGCATTATTAGTAGATAGAAGTAGCACTATGTCACACTGAAAATGTATCTAGAAAAATCTTTAAACTTCTCAGCATCATTTCTGCAGAGGAAAATATAATCAAACTGAAATGTATTAAACTGCATCTTTCTTCATGTCCAGTGATAAGGTAGTGTATTACCCTGTATCTCTTCATATCCAGTGATAAGGTAGTGTATTAACCTGTATCTCTCTTCACAGCCAGTGATAAGGTAGTGTATTACCCTGTATCTCTTCATATCCAGTGATAAGGTAGTGTATTACCCTGTATCTCTTCATATCCAGTGATAAGGTAGTGTATTACCCTGTATCTCTCTTCATATCCAGTGATAAGGTAGTGTAATAACCTGTATCTCTCTACATATCCAGTGATAAGGTAGTGTTTTACCCTGTATCTCTTCCTATCCAGTGATAAGGTAGTGTATTACCCTGTATCTCTTCATATCCAGTGATAAGGTAGTGTATTAACCTGTATCTCTTCATATCCAGTGATAAGGTAGTGTATTAACCTGTATCTCTTCATATCCAGTGATAAGGTAGTGTATTACCCTGTATCTCTTCCTATCCAGTGACAAGGTAGTGTATTACCCTGTATCTCTTCCTATCCAGTGATAAGGTAGTGTATTACCCTGTATCTCTTCCTATCCAGTGATAAGGTAGTGTATTACCCTGTACAGTGCCTTGCGAAAGTATTCGGCCCCCTTGAACTTTGCAAACTTTTGTCACATTTCAGGCTTCAAACATAAAGATATAAAACTGTATTTTTTTGTGAAGAATCAACAACAAGTGGGACACAATCATTAAGTGGAACGACATTTATTGGATATTTCAAACTTTTTTAACAAATCAAAAACTGAAAAATTGGGTGTGCAAAATTATTCAGCCCCCTTAATGAAGTTAATACTTTGTAGCGCCACCTTTTGCTGCGATTACAGCTGTAAGTCGCTTGGGGTATGTCTCTATCAGTTTTGCACATCGAGAGACTGAAATTTTTTCCCATTCCTCCTTGCAAAACAGCTCGAGCTCAGTGAGATTGGATGGAGAGCATTTGTGCACAGCAGTTTTCAGTTCTTTCCACAGATTCTCGATTGGATTCAGGTCTGGACTTTGACTTGGCCATTCTAACACCTGGATATGTTTCTTTTTGAACCATTCCATTGTAGATTTTGCTTTATGTTTTGGATCATTGTCTTGTTGGAAGACAACTCTCCGTCCCAGTCTCAGGTCTTTTGCAGACTCCATCAGGTTTTCTTTCAGAATGGTCCTGTATTTGGCTCCATCCATCTTCCCATCAATTTTAACCATCTTCCCTGTCCCTGCTGAAGAAAAGCAGGCCCAAACCATGATGCTGCCACCACCAGGTTTGACAGTGGGGATGATGTGTTCAGGGTGATGAGCTGTGTTGCTTTTACGCCAAACATAACGTTTTGAATTGTTGCCAAAAAGTTCAATTTTGGTTTCATCTGACCAGAGCACCTTCTTCCACATGTTTGGTGTGTCTCCCAGGTGGCTTGTGGCAAACTTTAAACAACACTTTTTATGGATATCTTTAAGAAATGGCTTTCTTCTTGCCACTCTTCCATAAAGGCCAGATTTGTGCAATATACGACTGATTGTTGTCCTATGGACAGAGTCTCCCACCTCAGCTGTAGATCTCTGCAGTTCATCCAGAGTGATCATGGGCCTCTTGGCTGCATCTCTGATCAGTCTTCTCCTTGTATGAGCTGAAAGTTTAGAGGGACGGCCAGGTCTTGGTAGATTTGCAGTGGTCTGATACTCCTTCCATTTCAATATTATCGCTTGCACAGTGCTCCTTGGGATGTTTAAAGCTTGGGAAATCTTTTGTATCCAAATCCGGCTTTAAACTTCTTCACAACAGTATCTCGGACCTGCCTGGTGTGTTCCTTGTTCTTCATGATGCTCTCTGCGCTTTTAACGGACCTCTGAGACTATCACAGTGCAGGTGCATTTATACGGAGACTTGATTACACACAGATGGATTGTATTTATCTTCATTAGTCATTTAGGTCAACATTGGATCATTCAGAGATCCTCACTGAACTTCTGGAGAGAGTTTGCTGCACTGAAAGTAAAGGGGCTGAATAATTTTGCACGCCCAATTTTTCAGTTTTTGATTTGTTAAAAAAGTTTGAAATATCCAATAAATGTCGTTCCACTTAATGATTGTGTCCCACTTGTTGTTGATTCTTCACAAAAAAATACAGTTTTATATCTTTATGTTTGAAGCCTGAAATGTGGCAAAAGGTCAAGGGGGCCGAATACTTTCGCAAGGCACTGTATCTCTTCATATCCAGTGATAAGGTCGTGTATTACCCTGTATCTCTTCATATCCAGTGATAAAGTAGTGCTGTACTGTATGAGGTGCAGTGGCAGACTTTTGGAACTTAATACGGTAATATCTCATGTTTTATGAAACCAAAGGGTTCCAGGCTACTAGAACACACAAACACATACTCGCTCATCTGTTCCCATGGTTACCCAGGCTCTGAGCAGTAGCAGTGATTGTGTGTTTGTGTGCAGCCTTATGTATGAAACCAGCCCCCTCACCAAACTGCAAGGCTTTCTGTTTATGTCATAACCATCCTTCATGATTCAAGCGCACACACAAACACTAGGATAGCCTGGAGAGCTCACCCTGCCACAGACATTAAGCTGAGAGAAATCTGTGGGGAATCTCTGTTTTAAAGTGTGTGTGTGTTCCGGGGTCTGTCTCTCTCCGTCTCTCCATCTCTCTCTCTCCTTCTCTCTCTAATGGTTTTCCAAAAAAGGTCCAGTTGCCAGGAATACAAATTCCATCTAGACACCGTTGCCCTAAAAAACTATACGTACCTTGACCTAAACATCAGCGCCACAGGTAACTTCCACACAGCTGTGAACGATCTGAGAGACAAGGCAAGAAGGGCATTCTATGTCATCAAAAGGAACATAAAATTCAACATACCAATTAGGATCTGGCTAAAAATATTTGAATCAGTCATAGAACCCACTGCCCTTTACGGTTGTAAGGTCTACAGTCTGCTCACCAACCAAGATTTCACAAAATGGGACAAACACAAAACTGAGTCTCTGCATGCAGAATTCTGTAAAAAAATATCCTCTGTGTACAACATAAAACACCAAATAATGCATGCAGAGCAGAATTAGGCCAATACCCACTAATTATCAAAATCCAGAAAAGACTTAAAAGGAATGGATTCCCAAACCTTCCATAACAAAGCCATCACCTTCAGAGAGATGAACCTGGAAAAGAGTCCCTAAGCAAGCTGGTCCTGGGGCTCTGTTCACAAACATAAACACAAACAGACCCCACAGAGCCCCAGGACAGCAGCACAATTAGACCCAAGCAAATCATGAGTAAACAAAAAGATAATTACTTGAGACATTGGAAAGAATTAACAAAAAAAAACAGATCAAACTAGAATGCTTTTTGGCCCTAAACAGAGAGTACACAGCGGCAGAATACCTGACCACTGTGACTGACCCAAACTTAAGGAAAGCTTTGCTATGTTCAGACTCAGTGAGCATAGCCTTGCTATTGAGATAAGTCGCCGTAGGCAAACATGGCTCTGAAGAGAAGACAGGCTATTTGCACACTGTCCACAAAATGAGGTGGAAACTGAGCTGCACTTCCTAACCTTCTGTCAAATGTTGGACCATATTATAGATACATATTTCCCTCAGATTACACAGACCCACAAAGAATTTGAAAACAAATCAAATTTTGATAAACTCCCATATCTCTTGGGTTAAATACAACAGTGTGCCATCACAGCAGCAAGATGTGTGACCTGTTGCCACAAGAAATGGCAACCAGTGAAGATCAAACACCCTTGTAAATACAATATTTATATATTTATGTTGATTTATCTTCACTTCTTTACTTTAACTATTTCCACATCATTACAACACAGTTTATAGACATAATATGACATTTGCAATGTCTTTATTCTTTTGGAACTTTGCTGTTCCCTTTTTATTGTTTATTTTATTTTTGTTTATACATTTCACTAGCTTTGGGAATGTAAACGTAAGTGTCCCATGCCAATAAAACCCCTTGAATGTAATTTAATTGAAAGAGAGAGAGACACAAACACATAGTCACTTCATCATCCACAATAAAATCATATTATCCTGATAATTACAGTCTGCTGGTGTATTTAAAATAATTGTTATCAGTTATTATATGGAAAATGCAGATGGTAGGGTCCTCCATCGATAAATGGTCTACGCTGGTCTTGCCTGTAACAGTCAAGGCAGTAAGTGTAAGTGAGAATCAATGCCATTTGATATGAAATAGGGTGCCATTTGATAGGGAATAGGGTGCTATTTGATAGGGAATAGGGTGCCATTTAATAGGGAATAGGGTGCCATTTGATAGGGAATAGGGTGCCATTTGATATGAAATAGGGTGCCATTCGATAGGGAATAGGGTGCCATTTGATAGGGAATAGGGTGCCATTTGATAGGGAATAGGGTGCCATTTGATATGAAATAGGGTCACATTTGATAAGAAATAGGGTGCCATTTGATAGGGAATAGGGTGCCATTTGATATGAAATAGGGTCACATTTGATAAGAAATAGGGTGCCATTTGATAGGGAATAGGGTGCCATTTGATAAGATATAGGTTACCATTTGATAGGGAATATGGTGCCATTTGATAGGGAATAGGGTGCTATTTGATAGGGAATATGGTGCCATTTAATAGGGAATAGGGTGCCATTTGATAGGGAATAGGGTGCCATTTGATATGAAATAGGGTGCCATTTGATAGGGAATAGGGTGCCATTTGATAAGATATAGGTTACCATTTGATAGGGAATATGGTGCCATTTGATAGGGAATAGGGTGCCATTTGATAAGAAATGATTTGAAGAATAGGGTGCCATTTGATAAGATATAGGTTACCATTTGATAGATTTGATAGGGAATAGGGTGCCATTTGATAAGATTTGATAGGGAATAGGGTGCCATTTGATAGGGAATAGGGTGCCATTTGATAGGGAATAGGGTGCCATTTGATAAGAAATAGGGTGCCATTTGATAGGGAATAGGGTGCCATTTGATAGGGAATAGGTTGCCATTTGGAAGGGAGTCCTGGATAACGAGGCCAGCAATTATTTAAAGTCCCTGTGATGGAGAGAGTGAGCAAGTGAGTGAATATTTGAACATGGAAAAAGAAATGAAGAAAAAACAGATAGGCCCATATCTCTTTGTGACTCCAGGCTCTGGGAATCTCTAACAGTCCTGTAAAATATGAACATGTCACCGTGGAGACGGAGGGCGTATCATGCTACCTCTAACTTGCGCCGAGGGTTAGGGAATGGCTGTCCCTCTCACTCTCCTACTGGCCTACATTCTGAGCCAGGTGGACCCGGGGCGTCCGTATCACTCCCCATACAGCAGCAGCAGCTCACGTCCACTTCGGTTTATATCGCCAAACCTCCCAGAGTTCTGCTGGAGGGCTGTGCTGCCATGGCGATACAATAGAGAAACTTGAAAGGAAGAGTGACCAAACAGATTGGGAGTGATATTGTTCCAAATGTGTTCTAGATCAAGGCTAGAGTAGAAGAACACTAAACACTAGAACACTGTCAAGAGTTCTGAATCAATGCTTCAGTCTGTATTCCCACAGACAAGTTGTTTATGTATAATGTGTTAACGTTTGTTCATCCCTGTCTCAGTTTTGTGCCTTTCTACAGCTCTGTAATGGATGCTTTGTGTCGGATTCTCAGTCAGTAGAGAGCATGTGTGTGTGTGTGTGTGTGTGTGTGTGTGTGTGTGTGTGTGTGTGTGTGTGTGTGTGTGTGTGTGTGTGTGTGTGTGTATGTGCGTGTGTGAGAGCAGGAAGCAGAGCTCATCATACCTGGTAATATAAATATAAACAGCACAGTTTACGTCCAGCCCAACAAGCTGTGTCTCATCTCAATACTGCAGTCAAATCTGTCCATTTAAAAATCTATGATAACCAAACAAGAGAAAATTAACTCAGTAGTGGAAACATGAACCCTTCTGCTCCCAAATTAACTCTTGTTTTTCATGAAGTGGCAGACGAACCATGACAAAACTACACTGCTCCATGAAATGTCAAACACACCATTTCACGTCGGCTAAAACATAAAAGTTCAGTTAGTCATGTCTCCATCCAATGCTCCTCCACCCATACACAACACACACACACACACACACACACACACACACACACACACACACACACACACACACACACACACACACACACACACACACACACACACACACACACACACACACACACACACACACACACACACACACACACACACACACACACACACACACACCACAAGCTCCCAAAACAGAACCCTTGCTGAGATCAAAAGCTAAAACAATGACATGGCTGTCTATTCTGCTTGACCAGGTGTGTTAACGAGGCTGTATATTCTGCTTGACCAGGTGTGTTAACGAGGCCGTCTATTCTGCTTGACCAGGTGTGTTAACAAGGCTGTCTATTCTGCTTGACCAGGTGTGTTAACGAGGCTGTCTATTCTGCTTCACCTGGTGTGTTAACAAGGCTGTCTATTCTGCTTCACCAGGTGTGTTAACGAGGCTGTCTATTCTGCTTCACCAGGTGTGTAACTCTGACCTTTAGCTGATGTACACACCCATTACCCAGCATGCATCCATTCATCAGACATAATGATCTGAAGGGAGTGAAGGAGGCAGAGATCGCCAGGGTAAGAGCTGTCCGGCGTTTCTCTTATGCCAAGGCGGCGAATAGAGTGAAATAAAGTGTGTCCGTCGCAATGGTGAAGGCACCAGTCTAGTGATGCTTGGACTAGGGTCCCTGGTCAAAAATAGTGCACTATGAAGGGAATAGGGTGCCATTTGGGATTCAAGCATAACTATCATTGCACTGGTGCTTTCAATCCCTATGGGCTCTGGTCAGAAGTAGTGCACTATGTTGGGGAAATGGTGCCATTTGGGATACATGCATAATGATTTGAACTGAGGAAAATGAAAGAGAGCAGACACCAGGGGAAAAACGTATCAAGCATCTCAGTGTAGGACTGTCTTTTATATCAGAATGAATACGATTACATGGACAGGGGCACCTGATTCTAGATCAGCAGTCCTACTGGCAGATGGTTCATACCTATGGACCCAGGTTTGTAAAAATCTATGTTTTACTCTGAACTGTGACAGACAAGGAGAAAGAAGAGTAGTGTGTCTGAACAAACCACAGCAAAAACACAATCGTAGCTAAGAATGCAGTATTTCTACTGCCACATCTGAAGTTCTCCTTGATTGACTGTTATATAGACTCCCGAGTGGCTCAGCGGTCTAAGGCACTGCATCTCAGTGCTAGAGGTGTCACTACAGAATCCAGGCTGTATCACAACCGGCCGGGATTGGGAGTCCCATAGGGCGGCACACAATTGGCCAGTGTCGTGTCTTTACTATCATTAAATTGAAGAGTTTTTATCAAAGATTCTCTGTAATTAGTATTACGCGATCAACTGATTAATCATGTAACTGTAATTAACTAAGTCGGGGCACCAAGGAAAAATATTCAGATTACAAAGTTGTAATTTCCTAAAATAACTTTTCAGATATTTTATCTGATGAATTAGTCTTCGAATTAATGAATTATTTACTTTACCTCACGATAGACTCATTCCAAACTCATATCTGCACGAACCCAGTCTTCACTATGAGTCATCCATACATCAATTGTATTAAATCATTTCTTTATTACTAACTAAGTAATTCACAGAAATGCATAAACAAACAAACAAGGTAAATGTGGTTACAAGAAATGATAGGGTAATGTTCCCTAGTGGGCTAAACCGGCATGGCGGCTTGTTAGACAAGAGGGAAGTGGTGGTCCACTAAGAAGTCACTACAGAGTGATAATTATAACAATTGAAATGCTAATCCTTTGCACATGAACGCTCACTCATTCGGTAACAATTGTAATCAATATATATATTTAGGTTCAGTGTGTCGTCTTGATCGCTGGTGAAAAGTTGTTTCTTTTGTAGAATTGTCTGTCTTTCTCCCTCTCTCTCTCTGTTGTGGTTATAGTGGATTGTTCAGAGTGGCATTCATTTGTTTTGTTATAGAATGGATGTCTCGGTGGTTGTCGTTCTTCGCGTTCAATGATACCGAATTCCTAGCTGCAGACTAGTAATTAATATCAAATACTTGTTCTTATTCTGTCGGTATCGATAGTCTAAGAGTTTAACCACTTGGTATGGTTAAAAGATTCAGCAATGGTCTACAACCTTTGTCCTCTCCTGATGGATAAAAACACGGTCTGGTGATAATTTCCCAAAGTTGGGTTTCATTCAGAATGACAGAAAAGGGGCTGTCCCAGGATGTCTGACCCTAACTGGGCTCAGGGGCGGTCTTCTGATTTAGTTCAAATCAAAAGGGAATTGTATTTTCCTTCATTAAACAGTCCAAAATCATATTACACAATTTTACAAACAGTATCATACTCACGCATTCATTTTATACAACAATTACATGTAAACCTCATATCGGAGGCTATTATATAAACAGAGTTATGGTAATGTGGCCACATCGTCTCCCATGAGCTTTCCCAAGTTGTGACAAACGGACCAGTTCGTAGCTGGATTCTTCACCGATCTTTTATACTTTCTCCGGAATATGAAATTTGTTCGTACCTCAAGTTCTGTGAGGTGGAAGAAATTATTTTGTGCTCCATGAAAATGTACTCTGCCTCTTATACTATGTGGCCATGTGGCAGAGTCTTCTCAGGAATTTACGACCTCTCTCTGACCACAGCAGCCTAGTTGAAGGAGACAAGGGGGAGGCAGGGAGAGTGGGATGCTATACCCAAAGAGGGCAACGTCATGACACCAGCGTCGTCCGGTTTGGTGTAGGTCGGGTTTGGTGTAGGTCGTAATTATTAATAAGAATTTGTTCTTAACTGACTTGCCTAGTTAAATAAAGGTTAAATAAAACATTTATAAACTTATCTTGATATAGACAGTGTGCATAAGAACAATTAACCAAACAGATAAATGTCCGTACCCTTCAACAAAGCACTCGAAAGATAATTAAGTAGATATTTCAGAAAACAAAATTGGTTCTGGATTTTAGTTTTCACTGGGCAAACAAGACACTGTTCCTTTAGCGGTGATGTTTTGGCTTTACATAGGATGACAGGTTCTTTCTTCATAATGTTTGACATAGTCAGGAATCACAAATGGCTCCTTATTCCCTGTATAGCACACTATGTTTGAGTCAACAGTAGGGCTCTATTTAGGGAATGGGGGGCTTTCAAGTCAACAGTAGCATGGTGTATAAAGGGAATGGGGTGCTTTTGTGTCAAAAGTTGGTCACATATAAATCAAATCAAAGTTTATTTGTTACATGCGCCGAATACAACTGGTGTAGACCTTACAGTGAAAGGCTTACTTACAGGCCCTAACCAACAGCGCAATTTGTAAGTAAAAAATTGGTATTAGGTGAATAATAGATAAGTAAAGAAATAAAAAACAACAGTTAAAAGACAGTGAAAAATAACAGTCGCGAGGCTATAAAGGTAGCGTGGCTACATACAGACATCAGGTTAGTCAGGCTTATTGAGGTAGTATGTACATGTAGATATGGTTAAAGTGACTATGCATATATGATGAACAGAGAGTAGCAGTAGCGTTTGCGGGTGGTGGGTGGCGGGACACAATGCAGATAGTCCGGGTAGCCGTTTGGTTACCTGTTCAGGAATCTTATGGCTTGGGGGTAAAAACTGGTGAGAAGCCTTTTTGTCCTAGACTTGGCACTCCGGTACTGCTTGCCATGCGGTAGTAGAGAGAACAGTCTATGACTGGGGTGGCTGGGATCTTTGACAATTTTTAGGGCCTTCCTCTGACACCACCTGGTGTAGAGGTCCTGGATGGCAGGCAGCTTAGCCCCTGTGATGTACTGGGCCATACGCACTACCCTCTGTAGTGCCTTGCGGTCGGAGGCCGAGCAATTGCCATACCAGGCAGTGATTCAACCAGTCAGGATGCTCTCGATGTTGCAGATGTAGAACCTTTTGAGGATCTCAGGACCCATACAAAATGTTTTAGTTTACTGAGGGGGAATAGGCTTTTTTGTACCCTCTTCACGACTGTCTTGGTGTGCTTGGACCATTCTACTTTGTCGATGATGTGGACACCAAGGAACTTGAAGATCTCAACCTGCTCCACTGTATAGGGAATAGGGTGCTTTTGAGTCAAAAGTAGTGCACTATAAAGGGAATGGGGTGCTTTGGAGTCAAAAGTAACACACTATATATAGGGAATGGGGTGCTTTTGAGTCAAAAGTAACACATTATATATAGGGAATGGGGTGCTTTTGAGTCAAAAGTAACACACTATATATAGGGAATGGGGTGCTTTTGTGTCAAATATAACACACTATATATAGGGAACGGGGTGCTTTTGAGTCAAAAGTAACACACTATATATAGGGAATAGGATGCTTTTGAGTCAAAAGTAACACATTATATATAGGGAATGGGTGCTTTTGAGTCAAAAGTAACACACTATATATAGGGAAATGGGGTGCTTTTGAGTCAAAAGTAACACACTATATATAGGGAATGGGGTGCTTTTGAGTCAAAAGTAACACACTAT
>NC_088220.1:16108459-16232994 GCF_036934945.1 Oncorhynchus masou masou | reverse complement strand
GAGGTCGTTATTCCAGAGGTGGGGCAAAGGTACAGGACGGCTGGCAGGCTCAGGGAGAGTGGTCAGGCAGGTGGGTACTAGGTCAGGACAGGCAAGGATCTAAAACCAGGAGAACGAGAGAAAAGAGAGACTGGGGAAAAGTAGGAGCTGACACAAAAACGCTGGTTAGCTTGACAAACAAGATGAACAGGGGATAATGGGGAAGATGGGCAACACCTGGAGGGGCTGGAGACAATCACAAATACAGCTGAAACAGATCAGGGTGTGACAGAATTGTTAGAGACTGTTGGAGCTAGGAAGACAAGAATTTCACTACACCCGCAATAACATCTACTAAATATGTGTATGTGACCAATACAATTTGATTTGTGTGTGTGTGTCTCATCATATTGGCTCACTGTGTTTTGTCATGTCATTGTGAACTAGAGGTCGACCGATTAATCGTTATGGGCGATTAATCAGGGCCAATTTCAAGTTTATAACAATCGGTAAGCTGCATTTTTGGATGTCGATTATGGTCGATTACATTGCAATCCACGAAGAGACCGCGTGGCAGGCTGACCACCTGTTACGCAAATGCAGTAAGCTGTCACGCAATCTTCTTAGTATTTTGTGTTTTAGTTAATTAGTTGGTCAGGCCAGGGTGTGACATGGGTTTATGTTATTGTGTTGTCGTATTGGGGTTTTTGTAGGCATTGGGATTGTGGTTGATTAGGGGTGTGTTTAGTTTAGGTTTGGCTGCCTGAGGCGGTTCTCAATCAGATTCAGGTGATTCTGGTTGTCTCTGATAGGAAACCATATTTAGGTAGCCTGGGTTTCACTGTGTATTTCGTGGGTGATTGTTCCTGTCTCTGTGTAGTTTCACCAGATAGGCTGTAATTAGGTTTCACGTTCCGTTTTTGTTGTTATTTATTTATATTGTAGCGACCCGCACAGACAGCTGTGTGTTATGTGTTAGGCTAGGAGGTGGTTGTGTTGTACTGACCAGTACCCGGTGTTCGCGGGGTCCGACATGTCAATCAACCTGCTATCTGCCAATCACGGGAATGCCTGGAATGTTCTGATGCCGGGCATCCTGGTGGTTGGCGGAGTGGCGTGGAGGGGGGTTGGGCAGGGGGGTGGAGCATTGGAAGTTAAGACCAGGTTCAGCCTTTGTTCTCTCTCTCTTACGTCTGGGCTTCCCAAGAGAAGGTCACGATTGGCTTGTGGGTTATCTGTCATCTTTTTGGCGTGTGCTACGGCCCAAACAGTAGCCTGTGTAAAGTTGGTTTAATAAACCGTCAATTCGCAAACTCAAGCCTCTGTCTGGACAATTGTTCATTTATGATCTAGTCAGGTCATTACAATATTCAGTTATTTCATGTACCGCGATTCATTCATTAAAAACATGAGTAACCAACACGCTGCATTTCGGTCCGACTCTCTTTCAACAAACGAAGAACGCCGTTACACAAGCTAGCTAGCATTAAACTGATCTTATATAAAACAATAAATCTTAACAATCACTAGTTAACCACACACGGTTGATGATATTACTAGTTTAACTAGCTTGTCCTGCGTTGCATAAAATCAATGTTCATTTATCATCGAATCACAGCCTTCAACTTCCCCAAACGGGTGATGGTTTAACAAAAGCGCATTCGCGAAAAAAAGCACAATCGTTGCACGAATGCACCTAACCATAAACATCAATGCCTTTCTTAAAATCAATACACAAGTATATTTTTTGAAACCTGCATATTTAGTTAAAATAATTTCATGTTAGCAGGCAATATTTAACCACGGAAATTGTGTCACTTCTCTTGCGTTCAGTGCAAACAAAGTCAGGATACATCCCTGGCTTGTTACGAACTGTGTGAAGACCATTTCTTCCTAACAATGACTGTAATTAATTTGCCAGGATTTTACATAATTATGACATAACATTGAATGTTGTGCAACATAACAGCAATATTTAGACTTGGGGTTACCACCCATTCGATAAAATACGGAAAGGTTCCGTATTTCACTGAAATAATTAACGTTTTGTTTTCGAAATGATAGTTTCCGGATTTGACCATAGTAATGACCTAAGGTTCGTATTTCTGTGTGTTTATTATATTATAATTAAGTATATGATTTGATGTTTGATAGAGCAGTCTGACTGAGCAGTGGTAGGCAGT
Organism: Oncorhynchus masou masou; assembly: GCF_036934945.1. Taxonomy (NCBI): domain Eukaryota; kingdom Metazoa; phylum Chordata; class Actinopteri; order Salmoniformes; family Salmonidae; genus Oncorhynchus; species Oncorhynchus masou. Next base: position 16,230,832 of record NC_088220.1, on the reverse strand, counting down.
AGCAGGCTGTAAGCATTCATTCAAACAGCACTTTCCTGTGTTTGCAGCTCTTTGCAATGCTTGAAGCACAGTACTGTTAATTACTTCAAGCCTATCAACTCCTGAGATTAGGCTGGCAATACTATAGTGCCTATAAGACAATCCAATAGTCAAAGGTATATGAAATATAAATGGTAGATAGAGAAATAGTCCTATAATTCCTATAATAACTACAACCTAAAACATCTTAACTGGGAATATTGAAGACTCATGTTAAAAGGAACCACCAGCTTTCATATGTTCTCATGTTCTGAGCAAGGAATTTAAACATTAGCTTTTTTACATGGCACATATTGCACTTTTACTTTCTTTTCCGGACACTGGACACTGTGCTATCTAACCTCCAATTGAGCTTCAATGCCATACAACACTCCTTCAGTGGCCTCCAACTGCTTTTAAATGCTAGTAAAACCAAATGCATGCTTTTCAACCGATCGCTGCCTGCACCCGCATGCCCGACTAGCATCACCACCCTGGATGGTTCCGACCTTGAATATGTGGACATCTATAAGTACCTAGGTTCTGGCTAGACTGTAAACTCTCCTTCCAGACTCATATCAAACATCTCCAATCGAAAATCAAATCAAGAGTCGGCTTTCTATTCCGCAACAAAGAGTCCTTCACACACGCCCCCAAACTTACCCTAATAAAACTGACTATCCTACCGATCCTCGACTTCGGCGATGTCATCTACAAAATTGCTTCCAACACTCTACTCAGCAAACTGGATGCAGTTTATCACAGTGCCATCCGTTTTGTCACTAAAGCACCTTATACCACCCACCACTGCGACTTGTATGCTCTAGTCGGCTGGCCCACGCTACATATTCGTCGCCAGACCCACTGGCTCCAGGTCATCTACAAGTCCATGCTAGGTAAAGCTCCGCCTTATCTCAGTTCACTGGTCACGATGGCAACACCCATCCGAAGCACGCGCTCCAGCAGGTGTATCTCACTGATCATCCCTAAAGCCAACACCTCATTTGGCCGCCTTTCGTTCCAATACTCTCCCGCCTGTGACTGGAACGAATTGCAAAAATCCCTGAAGTCCCTGAAAATTGTAATTATTTGCCTACCTCCTCATGCCTTTTGCACACAATGTATATAGACTCCCCTTTTTTTCTATTGTGTTATTGACTTGTTTATTGTGTTATTGACTTGTTTATTGTTTACTCCATGTGTAACTCTGTGTTGTCTGTTCACACTGCTATGCTTTATCTTGGCCAGGTCGCAGTTGCAAATGAGAACTTGTTCTCAACTAGCCTACCTGGTTAAATAAAGGTGAAATAAAAATAAAATAAAAAATGTTGAACCCCTTTGATGTTCCTATCAATATACTATTCTTGCACTGTCCACGTTCTCCAATCTTTTATTTCCAGTAAGTTTGTTTTATGAAAGTTTATTACAAACTGATGAGAACGTACAGTATCTGCTGGCTACAGCATCGTAGACTACGATTGTGCCCGAAATGGTACCCTATTCCCTACATCAGGAGTGGCCAATATCTCAAGGCTCAAGGGCCACATTGAGATCTCGAAGTTCGACAAAAGGGCCACACAGATTCATTTTTGGACCAATTTGTTTGTTAAAATCAATGACCCTTTGGGGCCTGGTGAAAAGTAGTGCATTAATTAGGGAACAGGGTACCTTTTGGGACATACCTGGGTCTCAGATACTTCACCACAGCAAGGATCTCAGATAAATCAGTGCCTGATGTCGATACAACCTTTAGAGTGCTTTTATTTCTAGAGCCCTAGCTAACGTCACACCACAGAGCCCAGTGTTTCTCTGTAGACACTCTTACTCAGTTTACTTTCCTCTAGTTGTTAGGCATCTAAAAGTCAAGTCACTCACCTGCCCACACACTTCCTGTATTTCAGCCAATCAGAATCACTGTCTAAGAGGATGTTGGAGGTAGTGGTGGTGAAGTTACAACAGTCTAAAGTAATAGTGGACTACACTCACAAAAGTTCTAAAGCAATAGAGACATTTCAAATGTCATTATGGCTATATAGAATGTTGTAACGATGTACAAATAGTTAAAGTACAAAAGGGAATAAAAATAAAACAGAAATATGGGTTGTATTTACAAGGGTGTTCGTTCTTCACTGGTTGCCCTTTTCTTGTGGCAACCGGTCACAAATGTTGCTGCTCTCATGGTACACTGTAGTATTCAACCCAAGAGATATGGGAGTTTATCAAAATTGTGTTTGTTTTGGAATTCTTTGTGGATCTGTGTAATCTGAGGGAAATATGTGTTTCTAATAATGGTCATACATTGGGCAGGAGGTTAGGAAGTGCAGCTCAGTTTCTACCTCGAGAGGCAGGTCTGCCTACTGCGGCCTTTCTCAATAGCAAGGCTATGCTCACTGAGTCTGTACATAGTCAAATCTTTCCTTAAGTTTGGTTCAGTCACAGTGGTCAGGTATTCTGCCACTGCATACTCTCTGTTTAGGGCAAAATAGCATTCTAGTTTGCTCTGTTTTTTGTGTTAATTATTAATTAATTGTGTCAAGTAATTATCTTTTGTTTTCTCATGATTTGGTTGCGTAGAAATGTGTTGCTCTCCTGGGGTTCTGTTTGTGTTTGTGAACAGAGCCCCAGGACCAGCTTGCTTAGGGGACTCTTTTCCAGGTTCATCTCTGTAGGTGATGGCTTTGTTATGGAAGGTTTGGGAATTGCTTATTTTTAGGTGGTTGTAGAATTTAATGGCTCTTTTCTGGATTTTGATCATTAGCAGGTATCGGCCAAATTCTAAACTGCATGCATTATTTTGTGTTTTACGTTGTACACAGAGGATACTTTTGCTGAATTCGGCATGGAGACTCAATTTGGTGTTTGTCCCATTTTGTGAATTATTGGTTGGTGAGCGGACCCCAGACCTCACAACCATGAAGGGCAATGGGTTCTATAACTGATTCAAGTATTTTTTAGCCAGATCCTAATTGGTATGTCGAATTTAATGTTCCGGTTGATGGCATAGAATGCCCTTCTTGCCTGGTCTCTCAGATCGTTCACATCTTTGTGGAAGTTACCTGTGGAGCTGATGTTTAGGCCGAGGTATGTCTAGTTTTTTTGTTTGCTCTAGGGCAATGGTGTCTAGACAGAATTTGAATTAGAGGTCCTAGCAACTGGGCCTTTTTTGGAACACCATTATTTTGGTCTGATTCCCTGTCAGGGCCCAGGTCTGGCAGAATCTGTGCAGAATATCTAGGTGCTGCTGTAGGCCCTCCTTGGTTGGTGACAGAAGCACCAGATCATCATCAAACAGTAGACATTTGACTTCAGATTCTAGTAGGGTGAGGCTGGGACTGCAGACTTTTCTAGTGCCCGCGCCAATTCGTTGATATACAGTATACAGTGGGGCAAAAAAGTTTTTAGTCAGCCACCAATTGTGCAAGTTCTCCCACTTAAAAAGATGAGAGAGGCCTGTAATTTTCATCATAGGTAAACTTCAACTATGACAGACAAAATTAGAAAAAATATCCAGAAAATCACATTGTAGGATTTTTAATGAAAGCATGATTAGACTTTGCCTTTGTTTTGTTTGTTTGTCAATTAGGGTGTGCAATATGTGGTCTATTGCACGATAATTTGGTAAAAAGCCAATTTGACACTTGCTCAGTACATAATTTTATTTTGTCCTGTAGTTCCTTAAATGTAATTGGAGAATCCAGTGGGTTCTGGTAGTCTTTAATAGTCTATTAAGATTTTTATTTGATCATGTATATGTTTGTGTTTGTTCTTTGTTATAGGGCCAAAAAGATTTGACAAGTAGTTTACCCATACATCTCCATTTTGGATAGATAATTCTTTGTGTTTGTTTAGTGTTTTCCAATTTTACCAGAAGTGGAATATCTATCATTGTAATGTATTTTTTTTTGTGGCTTTAAATAAAATATAGCTTCAGACTAAACATGACCCTCAGTTCCAGGTTGGATGGTGTTTTCAGGTTTCTGTAGTTTTCCAGAATATTTGCTGTATTGCTTTGTTATAATAATAATAATAATAATAATAAAAATAATAATACTCTTTGGTAGTTGTAAGCCTTCCAGGTGATTCCGTAATTCCGTCCAAAATCAGGTTGTAGGTTGAGTTTTGATTTGGAGTGAAGGTTGTTGTAGAGGGTAGCATCCTGCATATGTCCCTGACAAAAAAATCCAAGATGAAATCAAACAATTTTAAGAACATGCTGAAAAATGCAGGAGCACATCTGCTCATGACCCCTTGCACTACCTTTGAGCAGGGCCCATAGGGACCCTCTGTCCCCATGCAGGATGTGTAGCTAGTAAACCCAAAATATCTCCAAGTCTATTTAGATGCTGCTTGCATGTCTTCTGCATAGAAACATATTGTTACTCCTGCTTTACAATAACATGTCATAAGGACACTGTATTCTAGAAAGTATATGCAGATGGAGCTCTAGGGAACATGTGCTGTGATGCTTCAGACGGCATATGAGGCTTTGCCTGCATCCCAAATGGCACCCTATTCCCTTATAAAGCAACACGTTTGGCCAGGACCCAGAGTCAAATCTAGTGCACTAATAGGGAGGCATTCTCTATCTCTGGCTCTGTCCCCTTTGTGTGTATGGCCCTGGCTCTGCTCCTAGGCTGCACTGATCCATCCAGACAGCCTGGGGCACACAGAAGTGCCCCCAGATGGGAGGTCCTAGGCTGAGCACAGAGACAAGCATAGCCTACCTCTGATGGAAGAACCAGGACAGGGAATTCATCACCATGGTGAGGTCAGCATAATGAGTTCACATCCACTTTATGTTCTCTCTCTACTGTAGCTAATACACGACCATGTTGTAGTGTTCTACAGTAAAACCAGGCAGCCAGGTCACACCAGATCCATAGCAGTATTAGATGTTTGTCCAGCTCCCCACGACGTCGGGCGATGCCTTCAATATCGTCCACTAGGAGCAACTATTACCATCTAGTAGGCTTATGGATGGGGATAGTTGAAGGGTTTAAACCACGCGCTACGGCTCCGAGGATCACGGATTCAATCCCAGTGCTAGGCATTCCGTTTTTTTCTGTTTTAAATCCCAAACTTTAACCTTGAGCCTACATTTAATCTCCAGTTCTATTATTATTTATCAGTCTTTGGGTTTATGGAGGTGACGGCAAGCCACTCAGTGTATCTCAAATAGCACTCTAGTACATTTGTAGTGCATTACTTTTGACCAGGGTCCAATTTCTTTCACTGCCCTCTTAAAGGTCCTATATAACGACATTGGATCTCCAACTGCTCCCAGGTAGACTTTGCTGGCAGGCAGTGCCAGAGGAGAACAGTCTCTCCATATTTACAACACTTGCATAGGATGCAGAGATTCACAACATAATCCACCTACCTTTTACCAGAGCTCCTTATCCTTAAATAAACCTACCTGGATACACTCACGCATAAGAAAGCACACACACCTCACTACGCAAAGTGTCTCTGGTAATAGTCATGCATTTAATATAAACAGAAACCTCTCCAGTCTGTGTTGTGTGACTCACAACACTCCATTTGAAACCTGCATAGTGTGGGTCACGATACAGGATATGGTCCGCTGCAGAATCACTTCACAAAGTAACTTGGTCAGTGTCCAAAATGGCACCCTATTTCCTATGTAGTGTACTACTTTTGACCAAGACCATAGGGAATTGAATGGAATAGGGTGGCATTTGGGATGCACACTAGCTCTCTTTCTATAGTCAGGCTTTGGTCTCTTTCCTTTCAGCTCATCACGTCACCACTGCCGTCCTTAAGAGATGTGTATGAAGAGAGTTAGGTTAGACAATCCAACCTTTAGCCTAAGTCTAGGGGCCCATATCCAGAAAACGTCTCTGAGTAGAAAATAGATTGTGACTGGTGAGAATAGAGACATTTACTCTTATGGGTAAAAATAAAAGCTATGCATGAAGCCGCTTTAGTCATGAGTCCCACCTAAAATCGACAGATACCGTAATTGCTGGACTATTAAGCGCACCTGAATATAAACCGCACCCACTGAATTATTAAAACATATGTATTTTGTACATAAATAAGCCGCACATGTCTATAAGCCGCAGGTGCCTACCGGTACATTGAAACAAATGAACTTTACACAGCCTTTAAACGAAACACGGCTTGTTACAAAAATAAATAGGCTTTAATGAAACACGGCTTGTAACAAAAATTAAAACAGTAGCCTACCAAGAAAGTCATTGGTCACTATCTTCCTCCTCCTGTGCACTGAAACCACTGAAGTCATCTCCTTTGGTGTCGGAGTTGAATAGCCTCAGAATTGCTTCATCCGATGTTGGATCGTTTTCATTGTCGCTCTCGTCACTTTCATCCGGAGGAGCTCATGCTGCCCCTTCAACACAGCCTTTCGAAACCCGTTGATGATAGTGGATTTTTTGACAATGCTCCATGCTGTCAGGACACACTGGCAGACTTGACCATAAGATGCTCTTTGCCTGCGGTCTGTTTTAGTGAAGGATTTCTCTCCACTTGTCATCCAAGCCTCCCACTGAACAAGGAGCGCCACCTTAAATGCATGATTTACACTGATGTCGAGTGGCTGCAAATACTTTGGGCCATCTGCTTATCTTCCCTCTGAAAGCTTTTGTTGTCTTTTTGCACTGAGTCAGTTCCTCACGCTGCTGTTTCCAATGTCTTATCATTGACTCATTAAGGCCAAGCTCCCGTGCAGCAGCTCTATTTCCTTTTCCAACAGCCAGATCGATCGCCTTCAACTTGAAAGCTGCATCATATGCATTTCTCCGTGTCTTTGCCATGATGAGGGTGACAAAATGACTACCGTAATCAGAATGATGGGAAGTTTGAGCGCGCTCGATTTACGTCACATTATGTGACGGTGCTCAGTTTTTTGGCGGCATGAGTCTTGTGAAAGCGGGGAAAATCCATAAATTAGCCGCGTCATTGTATAAACCGCGAGGTTCAAAGCGTGGGAATAAAGTAGCGGCTTATAGTCCGGAAATTACGGTACTGTATTTAGGAGACTTCATGAGTGGTCCTGACCAGTTCATGCGCTGTTCTAACCAGCAGGTGCCTTGATAATAGAAAACAAATGCAGTGAGTCATTAGCTCCTGCACCACATGTTATTTCTGTGGTGTTTTTAAAGGAATGTTTGATTATTTCTATATGATAAAGCCATAAATAATCTAGACCTACATGTGCTTTTGACAATGATATCACATAAGGTGTATTTCACATGATATGCCTAAATACTTACAGGCTAATAAATCTGTTTCTTTCAATTATTTAATTAGCCTACCTACACATTTTTGGGGGGCGTGCCTATAATTTCAGCATTTGAAGGCATCTAGGGCTTATGTTAACTTTGGTTGTGTCAGATGAAAATTATAGACCTCTCAAACATTGTACAAACAAGCCTGAAACCTTGAACAAAGACTGTTGGCATCTAGTGGAGGTCATAAGAATTGCAATCTCAGAGCTGGAATTTCATAGTTGTAGTATCATCTTTCACATGTACTAGAATAGCCACACAGTCAGATAGGATGCTGGAGATCATTTTGATAACTTCAGACTGATAACTTTAGGAATGGGTGAGCTACATGACATTTAGCATGAAGTCACCCAGGTGTCCCACACAAGTTGCCCAAATGTACCCAATAGGCCGAATTGGTGAAATGACCTATAACTATATACAGCAGTGCAAATAACTATATACAACATATCAAAAAGCAATTCTAACACACACACACACACAAAAAAAAACACAAAAAAAATATTAGAAAAAATATATATATATAAAAAAAACAGTACACCCCTTGGAAGTCCTCATCATAATATGTTGCTGCCTGTGCCATGTCCCATAGCAGTCTCTTTCTGGTGTAAAGCAGAGGCAAACTGAACAAGTGGTGCATTTCATGCGGCACAGAACACAACGACGCCTCCATGCTGTGCACTTTTGGCCCTGAGGCACAGTCATGCCTGCAGTAATGAACTGTGGTATATGAACACCACTGGGGGCAGAGGTAGAGCGGGCAGCTTGGCACCGGGGGCTCCCAGTCGGAGACGCTATCACTGTGAAAGAAAACATAAAAAATATTTGTATTGTATGAGCCTTTTATCATCACATAAAATAAACAGACATGTATTGTATAGAGCAGAGGGAACAGTCACTAAGGTGAAGTGCTGTTCCATTCAACTCCGGCCATTGTTGTTGTGTGTGTGTGACTATATATCTTGGAGTGTTATGATTCAAACGAACTGAGGAGCTGTTTCTGCAAGGACAGGACGTACTTCTGGATGGGTAAGTGCTAATGCCGTTTTATGAAATATATATAAAAAATAATAATAGTTTGTTTTTTTTTGCAGTGAAATGTGTGGTTGTGTGTGTGTATGTGTGTGTTTATATATATGTGTGTGTGTGTGTGTGTATTATATATATATGTATACATATATATATATATATACACACACACACACACACACATATATGTGTATATATATATATATATGTATACATATATATATATAATACACACACACACACACACATATATATAAACACACATATATGTATATATATATATACATATATATATACACACAACCACACATTTCATTGGAAAAAATCAAATAAAATACTATTATTATTTTTTATATATATACATCCAGAGGAATGCACTGAAACCCACCATGACTAGATAAACGATTGTTTACAGGGGGAATCACGTCGAATGCTCCGTAAAAAATTGATAGAGATGGAATTCACGGCACAAACGGTTAACAAAATATTTAGATTTAGGCTATAAAAATGGATTTTATCAAAGAAAACAGCACTTCATTTGATCACTGGGACCCTCAGGAAGAGAAATAAGAGCAAAATATCAGAATGTAAATCATAATTTTACCTTCAGATGTGAATGTGTAAAAACTGTCATGGCGGAAAATGTTTGTTGTTGTTTGCTCTTCTCAAACAAAAGTATGGGATTTGTTCTCTGTAATAGCTATTTTAAATTGGAAAACGTAGTTTATTACCAAGATTCTAATCTTTTGAAGGGTGTAAGACACTTGCATTTTCAAGAATGTTTAAGGTTAGGAAGTTGTATTTTGAGTTGTCACTCTGAAATGTCCCCTGATGTTGGTCCCTGTACGGGGATCACAGCCATAACAGGTTTTAAGGGGGTGATAAGTTGTTGAAAAAATGTTCAGTTTTTCAAATGTTGCTTTTGGATGTTGACTTGTGTTACATTTGCAATATGATAACCACGGTGGAGCGCACTCGCCACCTGTTAGATTTTTGCAGTGTTACACTTGGCATTTGCCATATGGCATTTGCGATCAACATTGAATGAAACGATGCCGAATTGAGTGGTATTGGACACCGTGGTTTGTCCAGTGCCAATGACGTCCCATTCATTTTTGTACATTTCAGGGGGGTGTTTCCTTGCTAATACAGTGAAAAAATACAATGCCATTGTTTGAGGAGAGTGCACAACAAACAACTCTTATCACAGCAACTGGTTTGATGCATTCACATCTGAAGATAAATAATGTACTTACATTCAGTAATCTTTCTCTGATATGTCATCCTGAGTGTCCCAGAGATAAAATGTAGCATAGTTTTGTTTGATAAAATACATTTTTATATTCAAATGTAGGAACTGGGTTCTAGAGTTTGAACCCCTGCTGTTTCTGTGTCTATGTATATAGGGCAGTAGCCACTAAGGTACAGGGTTGAGTAACCAGGTGGTAGCCGGCTAGTGATGGCCATTTAACAGTCTGATGGCCTTGAGATAAAAGCTGTTTTTCAGTCTCTCGGTCTCAGCTTTAATGCATCTGTACTGACCTCGCATTCTGAATGATAGCGGGGTGAACAGGCCGTGGCTCGGATGGTTGATGTCCTTGATGATCTTTTTGGCTTTCTTGTGACCATCGGGTGCTGTAGCTGTCCTGGAGGGCAGGCAGTGTGCCCCCGATGATGTATTGGAAAGCCCTTGGGTTGCAGGTGGTGCAGTTTCCGTACCAGGCGGTGATACAGACCGAAAGGATGCTCTCAATTGTAAAGGTTTGTGAGGGTCTTAGGGGCCATGCCAAATTTCTTCAGCGACCTGAGGTTGAAGAGGCGCTATTGCACCTTCTTCACCACACTGTCTGTTTGGGTGGACCATTTCACCTTCTCCACTGCGGTCCTGTCGATGTGGTGTGGATAGGGGCGTGCTCCCTCTGCTGTTTCCTGAAGTCCACGATCAGCTCCTTTGTTTTGTTGATGTTGCGGGAGAGGTTATTTTCTTGGCATCACTCCGCCAGGGTCCTCACCTCCTTCCTGTTGGCTGTCTCGTCATTGTTGGTAATCAAGCCTACTACTGTTGTGTTGTCTGCAAACTTGATGACTGAGTTGGAGGTGTGGGTGGTCACGCAGTAATGAGTGAACAGGGAGTACAGAGTACTGGAGGGTGCTGAGCATGCAACCTTGTGGGGCCCCTGTGTTGAGGATCAGCAAAGTGGAGGTGTTGTTTCTTCACCACCTGGGGGCGGCCCATCAGGAAGTCCAGCACCCAGTTGCAAAGGGCGGGGTTCAGACCCAGGGCCCCGAGCTTAATGATGAGCTTGGAGGGTACTTTGGTGTTAAAGGTTGACCTGTAGTCAATGAACAGCATTCTTACATAGATATCCCTCTTGTCCAAACGAGATAGTGTGCAGTGCGATGGCGATTACATAATCTATGGATGTATTTGGGCGGTAAGCAAATTGAAGTGGGTCTAGGGAGTCAGTTCTGGTAGAGGTGATATGATCCTTATCTAGCCTCTCAAAGCACTTCATGTTGACAGAAGTGAGTGCTACGGGGCGATAGTAATTTAGTTCAGTTACCTTTGCTTTCTTGGGTACAGGAACAATGGTGAACATCTTGAAGCAAGTGGGGACAGCAAACTGAGATAGGGAGAGATTGAATATGTCTGTAAACACTCCAGGCAGCTGGTCTGCACATGCTCTGAGGACGTGGCTAAGTGCAAGTGTTAACACGCTTAAATGTCTTAATCAAGTCAGCCACGGAGAATGAGACCACACAGTCCTTGGGAGCGGGCCGCGTCGGTGGCACTGTATTACCCTCAATGTGGACGAAGGTGTTTAGCTTGTCCAGGAGCAAGATGTTGGTGTATGTGCCATGGCTGGTTATCCCTTTGTAATCTGTGATTGTCTGTAGATCCTGCCACATACGTCTAGTGTCTGAGCCGCTGAATTGCGGCTCCACTTTGTCTCAGTACTAACGTTTTGCCTGTTTGATTGCCTTACGAAGGGAATAACTACACTGTTTGTATTCAACCATATTCCCAGTCACCTTGCCATGGTTAAATGCTATGGTTCACGCTTTCAGTTTTGCACAAATGCTGACATCTATCCACAGTTTCTGGATTGGGTAGGTTTTATAGTCACAGTGGGAACAACATCCCCTATACACTTTCCGATGAACTCAGTCACCATGTCCGTGTATACTTCAATGTTATTCTCAGAGGCTACCCTGAACATATCCCAGTCCACGAGATCAAAACAATCTTAAAGCATGGATTGCGATTGGTCAGACCAGCGTTTAATAGACCTTTGCATGGGTACTTCCTGTATGAGTTTCTGCCTATAGGAAGAAAAGAGAAAAGAGTCGTGATCTGATTTGTGGGTGGGGGAGGGCCTTGTAGATATCCCGGAAGGGGGGAGTAGCAGTGATCTAGTTTTTTTTTCAGAGCGAGTACTACAGTCAATGTTTTGATAGAACTTCGGTAGCGTTTTCCTCAAATGTTCTTTGTTAAAATCCCCAGCTACAATAAATACGGCCTCAGGTTATGTTGTTTTCAGTTTACATAAAGTCCAGTGTAGTTCCTTACAGGCCATCGTGGTATCGGCTTGAGGTTGAATATACACGCCTGTGACTATAACCGAAGAGTATTCTCTTGGGAGGTAATACGGTCAGCATCTGATTGTGAGATATTCTAGGTAATGTGAACAAAAGGACTTGAGTTTCTGTTATCACAATCAAACCATAAGTAGTTAATCATGAAACATACACCACACGTTTCTTCTACCCCAAGGAGTTCTTTAATCCTGTCTGCATGATGAACTGAGAACCCAGCTGGCTGTATGGATGGGGACAGTATGTCCCGAGAGAGCCATGATTCCGTGAAACAGAGTATGTTACAGTCCATGATGTCTCTCTGGAAGGAGATCCTCACCCTAAGGTCGTCTACTGAACATTAGCGAGTAATATACTTGGAAGTGGTGGATTGTGTGCACACCACCTGAGTCAGACTAGAAGTTCACTCCAAATACCTTCCGCCAGCTTAGGCCCTGCTTGACCTGTAGTCTCCCCAGGCTGAGTTGATCTAATTCCTGATGCGAGGTCAGTGTTTGTCCCTAAAATGTTGTACCAGAGAGGAGTATGTGTGTGCGTGTGTGCGTTCTGTCCAGCACTCCGTACCAGTGACCCTTCGGTCTGGGTCTGGTTAGGGTCCTGGCTCGGCCATCTGAATGGCCCCTGACTAAAAGCTTCCATTGGCTATATGTGAGCCATGACATGAGCCAGGAGAGCCACAGAGTTAAAGACAGGACTAATGCAATTTCAAGCTCTACTGAGAGAGAGAGAGGTTCTATAGCAGCCAATTTCCATTCCATAAATTGAGCGGTAATGATAAAATGAAGCATAACTTGGCTGTAAAACTACTTCCACCATAATGCCATTCCCCATGGGAGCAAGGGTACTAATGCCCATTTCAAACCTAGGCTGTGAAGCATTTTGTAGTTCTCATGTCAAATGCCATAAACATCATTCTGGTTAGAAAATCTTCCAGAATGTTGAGGTCATCACTATAAAAATGACTGCATTCCATTCAGGTACATAAAAAGACCTGTGACTTGCGTCAACCCTCTGAGAGTTTAAAGCCTGCCCTGAATACATAAAAAGGTACATACAATTCCTTAAGGCTGGGCTGAAGTGTAAAATGTATCATTGCTCCACTGATCTTCTTTACAGGGGGATCAGGAGAAAGGCAATCACCAAGGAGGATTAGCAGGGTTTTATCTTAATGTGTGTGGGGGGAAAGACCAAATCGCTGCCTATAACTTACAATATACTGCAGTTTACAATAGAATACTATATACTACACACTGTACTATCCCTTGATCATGTGTAGTACTTTAGAATTTTGTAGTAGACTGAATGATACTATACTACGCACTGTACTATTCCTTGATTGTTTTGGACTATTTTAAAGCACAATCCAACCACAAATGCAATCAAAACAATGTGGAGAATAACACACTAATGCAGAGTAAGCCACTATCTGGGTATGTAATATTTGTTGTGCAATGATTGTTCATGATTTATTGTGATAAAGACAAAAGGTACTGCTTTTTAATTATTGTCCAGAATTCCATGCTTGGTGACGTGAATGCAGGGGAGGGCATTTGTGGCAGGTGTGCCCTCTACCCATCTCTGTGGTTATGTGAGGACATGTGAGCACTCGTGACAGTTTTGCCCTCTATATAACTCTATGGCAAGGTTTTTGTTCGAGAGAGAGTAGTTGAGCACGACAAACAACAACCAGTATGCATCCTTGAAATGTGAGTACAAACCTTTCCTCTTATAAAAGATTGTAAGAAGAGGACTCCCTCATCATTGTTTGTATAGGCCTTTAATGGCTGCGAAATGCTAGCGGCTCAGTCATACAGCCATTTTCAGTCTACTGATCTGTTCTCTTTGGTACTTGTATTGTCAATGGACGCATGTAAAGTGTTGAACGTTTAGTGCATTGCCTTTTGTTATGCTGACTAGGTAACACTTGATAAATTAGCCTGACAGCTTCGGCCTACCATGTCTCATGTTGCACCCCCACACCCCTGGCCATTAATTAACGTTTATATTTACGCATAGCTTTACCAATGTTATATGTGTTGTTAATTAAGGCTGTTAACAGTATAGAATTTGTTTTAATTGCTGTAATTATTTACACATTTGTCTCCTTTTTAGATAAACCACTCTCCTTAAAAAGCTAACCAAGTCTCATGTCAACTGTCAATCATTCCCTGCCATGTATAATCTCCATTACCTGAATCTATAAAGACTCTTAAACTGAACAGCATCTCTGCCCGCTTTTAACAGGAGTCCCACAGTAGGCAGGCATCACCATAACCCTCACCTAAACCTCCAGTTAAATATTGTGAAAGGCTAGGAACTAAAGTTTGTCTGTTTCTCCGGGCACCCTTAGGGGAGGACATGCAGGAAATGTATAAAAGCAAACCGTGTCATATTCAGGTGAGAGCTTTGTACATGGGCTTGGGATGTATGGCGTCAGTACACTTGGTTTATTTCTGTGAGCAACAATTTTGTGACGATGCTGTCTTGACAAAATGTTTGAGGTGTGGTTGAATGGTATGTGTTGCGTTTGACCATCAGTGAGGATATTCATGTGACAATTTTCAATGTGTTCATTATGTTAAGCCACTGCTACCTTTTTGATTTCAGAGGCCTTGCTGGTTTGAGATCAAGGCAGTTTATTGGCAGTGTCTCATAAACTGACTGTCTTCAGGTAGTAATTTGTGTTTCTATTTATGTAAATGCAGTGGTTAACTGTTCTCTCATACCATCAGAACTACAGTATTTTTTTCAGTGTTTCTGGTCCTCTTGTGAACTTGGTCAGCAATCTCTGAAAGCACTGAATTTCAGAAAGCTATCTAGCAGAAGTAACAGATCTAAGAAGTAATTTGTGTACCCTTGATCATGTCTTTGCCAAACAAACCTAATCCTGTAAGCTTTAATTAACTTTGCTTTTATTTTATCTGCCTCTGTACTGTTTTCTTCAATGGGCCTAAACTGTCTAATGTTTAAATGTAAAGTTTTTTGTTTTGTTTTGCTAAGGTGTTGTCTGGTCCATAGCATTGCTCAGAACTGTTGAACCAACTAAATAGGAGGCCGGTCACCAACCTGTGTTCTTTTCATTAAACAGTGGGATGGTAGTTATTTTACCTTATCATTTTTATTTATCAGATGCTCAAATCCAGGGACTTACAGTAGTGCATTAAGAGGGCTAGGAGGACAACCATCTCAATCATAGTAAGTACAATTTTCCTCAAGTAGTAATCAGCCAAGTCTGCTAGGGAGGGGGAGGGTTGGAGAGTATTTATTCATGATGACCCTACTAGTTGGCAGGCGTTGCTACAGTATACTATGGTCATGTCCACAAACACTACTATAGTGATGCCTGTACTTAGAAATTAGAACCACACAGTACTTAGAACTTATTAGCACAGGCGCACAAAGATCCATCACGGATCTGTCAGTGTTGACGTAACAGGCAAGGGAGAGTAAATAGATGTCTTTGGAAGTGGGCAGCCTCCCTCCTTCATGGAGGTGGAGAGCAGTTTGCTACAGACAAAGCACAGCTGACACATTTTCATCAGTGACTGTGCATGGTTCTTTTATTCCTCTTTCCTCACCTGTTAGGGATAGGCTGGATTTAAAGCCTGCAGACCTGCTCTAATCCTGCTCTTTGTCTGATGTCCTGGTGTACAGAGTTAGACTATCTAGCCTTTAGCTTAACTCTCTCTCATACATGTATAATTATATACTACCAATCAAAAGTTTGGACACACTCATTCAAGGGTTTTTATTTGAACTATTTTCTACGTTGTACAATAATAGTGAAGACATCAACTGTGAAATACCACAAATGGAATCATGTAGTAAACAAATCAAAATATGTTTTATATTCTTTAGCTGCCTTGATCACAGCTTTGCACGCTCTTGGCATTCTCTCACCTGGAATCCTTTTCCAACAGTCTTGAAGTAGTTCCTACATATGCAGAGCACGTGTTGGCTGCTTTTCCATCAAACTGCAGTTCAACTTATCCCAAACATCTCAATTAGGTTGAGATTGGGTGATTGTGGAGGCCAGGTCATCTGATGCAGCACTCAATCACTCTCCTTGGTCATTTAGCCCTGACACAGCCTGGAGGTGTGAGTCATTGTCCTGTTGAAAAACAAATGATAGTCCCACTAAGCGCAAACCAGATGGGATGGCTTATTTCTGCAGAATGCTGTCGTAGCCATGCTGGTTAAGTGTGCTTTGAATTTTAAATCAGTGTCACCAGCAAAGTACCATCATGCCGCCGCCTCCATACTTCACGGTGGGAACCTCGCATGCGGAGATCATCCGTTCACCTACTCTGCGTCTCACAAAGACATGGCAGTTGGAACCAAACATTTCATTTGGACTCATCAGACCAAAGGTCATTTTTCCAGTGCTCTAATGTCCATTGCTCGTGTTTCTTGGCCCAAGCAAGTCTCCCCTTCTCATTGGTGTTCTTTAGTAGTGGTTTCTTTGCAGCAATTTGACCACGAAGGCCTGATTTCAGTCTCCTATGACCAGTTTGTGTCTGTTACTTAAACTCTGAAGCCTTTGTTTGGGCTGCAATCTGAGGTTGGTAACTATAATGAACTTATCCTCTGCAGCAGAGGTAACTCTGGGTCTTCCTTTCCTGTGGTGGTCCTCGTGAGAGCCAGTTTCATCATAGCGCTTGATGGTTTTTGAAACTGCACTTGAAGAAGCTTTAAAAGTTCTTGACATTTTCAGGATTGACTGACCATGTCTTAGTAATGATAGACTGTCGTTTCTCTTTGGTTATCGGAGCTGTCCTGTCTTTTACCGGACTATCTTCTGTATACTACCCCTATCTTGTGACAAGACAACTGATTGGCTCAAACACATTGAGAAGGAAAGAAATTCCACAAATTAACTTAACAAGGTACACCTCTTAATATGTATTCCAGGTGACTACTGCATGAAGCAGGTTGAGAGAATACCAAGAGTGTGCAAAGCTGTCGTCAAGGTGAAGGATGGCTACTTGAAGAATCTCATATGAAATAGATTTTGATTTGTTAAACACTTTTTGGTTGCTACATGATTCCACATGTTTTATAGTTTTGATGTTGTCACTATTATTTTACTGGGTTCCTCCTAATGCAAGACAACGCTAGACCTCATTTGGCTGGAGTGTGTCAGCAGTTCCTGCAAGAGGAAGGCATTGATGCTATGGACTGGCCCGCCCGTTCCCCAGACCTGAATCCAATTGAGCACATCTTGGACATCATGTCTCGCTCCATCCACCAATGCCACGTTGCACCACAGACTGTCCAGGAGTTGGCGGATGCTTTAGTACAGGTCTGGGAGGAGATCCCTCAGGAGACCATCCACCACCTCATCAGGAGCATGCCCAGGCATTGTAGGGAGGTCATACAGGCACGTGGTGGCCACACACACTACTGAGCCTCATTTTGACTTGTTTTAAGGACATTACATCAAAGTTGGATCAGCCTGTAGTGTGGTTTTCCACTATAATTTTGAGTGTGACTCCAAATCCAGACCTCCATGGGTTGATCAATTTGATTTCCATTGATTTTTGTGCAATTTTGTTGTCAGCACATTCAACTATGTAAAGAAAATAGTATTTAATAAAAATATTTAATTCATTCAGATGTAAGATGTGTTATTTTAGTGTTCCCTTTATTTGTTTGAGCAGTGTATATAACTGTTATCCACAGACTAAAAAAAACTCCCACCTCAGAGAAGGCTTTAAGATAAGACACTACTCAGACAAACTCTGAGCCAGGACCAAAATCAACTCATAAAAAAAGTGCTTTCTGGACTTAAAAAAATAATAATGACCCTAAGCACACAGCCAAGACAATGCAGGGGTGGCTTCGGGACAAGTCTCTAAATGTCCTTGAGTGGCACAGCCAGAGCCTGGACTTGAACCCGGTCTAACATCTCTGGAGGGACCTGAAAATAGCTGTGCAGCGATGCTCCCCATCCAACCTGACAGAGCTTGAGAGGATCTGCAGAGAAGAATGGGAGAAACTCCCAAATAGAGGTGTGTTAAGCTTGTATTGTCATACCCAGGAAGACTTGATGCTGTAATCGCTGCCAAAGGTGCTTCAACAAAGTACTGAGTAAAGGGTCTGAATACTTATGTAAATGTGATATTTACCCATTTTTATTTGCAATAAATTAGCAAACATT
This sequence comes from Oncorhynchus masou masou, assembly GCF_036934945.1. Classification (NCBI taxonomy): domain Eukaryota; kingdom Metazoa; phylum Chordata; class Actinopteri; order Salmoniformes; family Salmonidae; genus Oncorhynchus; species Oncorhynchus masou. The sequence continues at coordinate 16,212,757 of NC_088220.1, read as the reverse complement.
TCTAAGAACCTGTGTTTGCTTCGTCATTATGCGGTATTGTGTGTAGATTGAGGGAATAAAACAATTTAATCAATTTTAGAATAAGACTGTAACGTAACAAAATGTGGAAAAAGTCAAGGGGTCGTGAGTAGTTTCTGAATGCACTGTGATGAATTCCAGGGAACTGGAATCTCGTGTTCATTTATTATTTCATCAACATTTAACCAATGTTGAGTGGGTGAAGTGGAGGGGAGGAGTCTGGGGGATGGGGGCTTTCTAGCAGGAGAGGGAAGCAGCTATAGTGAGATCAAGATCAAGGGAAGGAGGGAGAAAAAAAGAGAGCTGGGGATCATGGCCTTGAGCTAAATGGGTTAACAGGATATGATACTAGGAGAGGGATTGAGAGAAGGAGACTTGAGGGGGACTTAAGTAGCACCAAACTCTCGTGAGACCCTGAGAGATGAAGGGAAGGAAGAAGAGACGAGAAGAGAAGATCTCCTATCATGACAGCAGAGTAGAGTGTGCATCCCAAATCTCACCCTATTCCCTATATAGTGGACTACTTTCGACCAGAGCCCAGAGTGAGAGTAGGCATTCACTTGTAGCTGTGATGTGATGTGTATTGAATTGAGTCATTGGTCCCACGTCCAGCTGGTAGCGGGAGATAAGACCTCACACACTGAACCTGTGAACAAACCAGCATCCATCAAAACCTGCCACAGAGCCAGCCACACTGCCAGTCATCCATCTGGCCCGCAAGTCAGACAAGACAGCCAGACAGACATCCATCCATCCATCTGGCCAGCCAGTCAGAATGCCAACCACTCATCTGGCCAGACAGGGAAGGGAAAGGGGATACCTAGTCAGTTCCACAACCTAATGGATTCAACCAAAATCTGTCTTCTGCATTGAACCCAACCCCTCTAAATCAGAAAGGTGTGGGGGGGCTGCTTTAATTGACATCCACAGCACCTGGGGAGAAGTCATTGGTTAACTGCCTTGCTCAAGGAGCAGAACAGCAGATTTTTTCACCTTGCCAGCTTGGGGATTCGAACCAGCAACCTTTTGGTGTTATGCTGTTACTGTAACTGCCAGCCAGCCAACCAGACAGACAGTAAGTCAGCGAGCCTTCCAGACAGCAAAGTTTTCTAAAACAGCACAAGGTGGAGAGAACGAGGTGGAGAAAACGGAGTGGAGAGAACGAGGTGGAGAAAACGAAGTGGAGAGAACGAGGTGGAGAAAACGAAGTGGAGAGAACGAAGTGGAGAAAACGACGTGGAGAGAACGAGGTGGAGAGAACGAGGTGGAGAAAATGAGGTGGAGAGAACGATGTGGAGAAAATGAAGTGGAGAGAACGAAGTGGAGAGAACGAGGTGGAGAAAACGAGGTGGAGAGAACGAAGTGGAGAGAACGGAGGTGGAGAAAACGAAGTGGAGAGAACGAAGTGGAGAGAACGAGGTGGAGAAAACGAGGTGGAGAGAACGAGGTGGAGAGAACGAGGTGGAGAGAACGAGGTGGAGAGAACGAATTGGAGAGAACGAGGTGGAGAAAACGAGGTTGCTGAACTTATAATGTTGATGACTATAATCAAGTATTAACTGGATTTGTTCAGATGGTCATTAAATGTTGTTTTTAACCCAGAAATGTTTCTGTAGAAGATAGTGGCTATTTAAAATGGTAAAATGTATTTTTCCATCTCTTCCTACCTGGTTGTGGTGATAATATCATTTAGGTATTTTATTATGACCGTTGCCTCCACAGAGTACAGGGTGTTCGATGATGAAATCTCACTTCCTTATCTTCTACAGCGTCAGTGTCCCGAAATCAGGACATTTGCTGCTCAATATGCAATATGTGACTAGAATGGCATTGTAAACAGGCAACCTTCCAGGACATAGACATGTCTTATATCGTCAGAAAGCTTAAATGATTGTTAGTCTAACTGCAGTGTCCAATTAACAGTAGCTATTGCATGCTATTGTTTGAGGATAGTACACAACAACAAAAAACCTTTGTCAAGGCAATTGGTTTTATACATTTACCTCTGACGTTAAATAATGTACTTACATTTAGTAATCTTACTCAGATTTGTCATCCTGAGGTTAGCAGAGATAAAAATAAAAATATTCCAGTCTGTGCTAGCGAAACAGTCCTGTAGCTTAGCATCCGCTTCATAGGATCACTTCTGTATTGAGCACAACACTGGTACTTCCTGTTTAGTTTATTTAATTATTATTCTTATTATTTCTATATTTTTTGTATTTTACCCCCTTTTTCAACCATGATCTTGTCTCAACGCTGCAAGTCCCCAAAGGGCTTGGGAGAGGCTAAGGTCGAGTCATGCATCCCCCGAAAACATGGTCCACCAAACCGCCCTCCTTATCACCTGCCCACCCGGAAGCCAGATGCACCAATGTGTCAGAGGAAACACCATTCAACTGATGACCAAAGTCAGCCTGCAGGCGCCCGGCCCGCCACAAGGAGCTGCTAGAGTGTGATGAGCCAAGTAAAGCACCCTCTGCTAAACCCTCCCTTAACCCGAATGACGCTGGGCCAATTGTGTACCACCCTATGGGACTCCCGGTCACTACCGGTTGTGACACAGCCTGGGAAGGAACCTGGGTCTGTAGTGATGCCTCATGCACTGCGATGCTGTTTCTTAGACCGCTGCACTCCTCGGCCCCCTGTTTGAGTTTTTGCTTGTAAGCAAGAATCAGACGAATAGAGTTATGTTCAGATTTGCCAAATGGAGGGCGAGGGAGAGCCTTGTGTGAATTTGAGGAGTAAAGGTGATCAAGAGTTTTGTCACCTCTTGTTGCACTGGTAAAAATGAGGTAAAATGAATTTCAGTTTTCCTGCATTAAATCACTGGCCACTAGGCGCGCCGCCTCTGGATGTGCATTTCCTTGTGTGCTTATGGCCTTATACAGCTCATTGAGTGTGTTCTTAGTGCCAGCATCAGTTTGTGGTGGTAAATGGACAGCTAAGAAAAATCTCTTGGTGAATAGTATGGTCTGCAGCTTATTATGAGGTATTCTAACACAGGCAAGCAACAACTTGAGGCTTCCTGTTGATACTCCCCATCCCGTATCCGGGATCGTGAATAAAGCCTCAGGCTCATTAGCATAACGCTACGTTAAAGATTTCTGAAAATCGCAAATAAAATGAAAATAATGCGCCTGCTCTCAAGCTTAGCCTTTTCTTAACAACACTGTCATCTCAGATTTTCAAAATATGCTTTTGAACCATAGCAAATCACTAATTTGTGTAAGAGTATGCTAAGCTAGCTTAGCATTTTGAGTAGCATTTAGCACACAACATTTTCACAAAAACCAGATAACCAAATAAATAAAATCATTTACCTTTGAAGAGCTTCAGATGTTTTCAATGAGGAGACTCTCAGTTACATAGCAAATGTTCAGTTTTTCCTGAAAGAATCTTTGTGTAGGAGAAATCGCTCCGTTTTGTACATCACATTTGGCTACCGAAACAAATCGAAAATTCAGTCACCAAAAGGTCAAACTTTTTCCGAATTAACTCCATAATATTGACCGAAACATGGCAAACGTTGTTTAGAATCAATCCTCAAGGTGTTTTTTCACATATCTCTTCATTTGCATTTGCAGTTCGTGGAAGCCTGCTTTCCCCTCAGAATCGCATGGAAAAATACCAGCAGCTGAAAAAGACGCACCAATTTCGACGGAGGACACCGGGCGGACACCTGGAAAATGTAGTCTCTTATGGTCAATCTTCCAATGATATGCCTACAAATACGACACAATGCTGCAGACACCTTGGGGAAACGACAGAAAGGGCAGGCTCATTCCTCTCGCGTTCACAGCCATATAAGGAGACAATGGAAAACGGAGCCTCAAAAATCCTGCTGGTTTCCTGGTTGCCGTTTCATCTTGGTTTTGCCTGTAGCTCCCGTTCTAGGGCACCCACAGACAATATCTTTGCAGTTCTGGAAAATTCAGAGTGTTTTCTTTCCAAAGCTATCAATTATATGCATAGTCGAGCATCTTTTTGTGACAAAATATCTTGTTTAAAACGGGAACGTTTTTCATCCAAAAATGAAATAGCGCCCCCAGAGTTTCAAGAGGTTAACATTAGAGATCACGCAGCAGCTGTTATTAGCAAAGAGACACACCTGCCCCCCCTCTCTTACCGGAGGCTGCCAACCGGTCTTTACGATGCAAGGAAAAGGCAACAAGATATATTGTATATCCATGTCCTCATTCAGCCACGACTTTGAGAAGCATAGGTTATTACAGTTATCGCAGCTGCTTCCTCTTTCGAGACCCGGGGATCAGGGCCTGGTCCGTAGTAAGCAGAACATCCAGAGCTGCCGACTCGTTGAAGTAGAAATCTTCATCCAAATCGAGATTAGTGATCTCCGTTTTGATGTCCAGAAGCTGTGTTTGGTCATAGGGAATTATGTCTGAGACATTATGTACAAAAAAAAGTTGTGTTCAGCGTAAAACCCCCCACAAGATAGCCGATCTGGTCAGGAGCCCGTCAGACGGCTGCTCTCCACTTGGAGAGAGAGAGCGTAGGCTTTGAGCCAATAATAATAAAAGCATGGGGAGAGGAAGTAGATAGAGACGAAGCTGGTGTGTGTGTGTGTGTGCGCGTGTGCGCGTGTGCGCGTGTGTGTGTTCACAGTCTCATGTCAGAATTAGACGTTCATCTATGTTTCTCAAAGTTGTTCCAAACGTCAAATTTCGAAGTGTTTAAGATTAAGTTTAGGAATTAACTCAGAATTTTTAAGTTAGGCTTAAGTTTAGGCATTAACTTCCGAAATCTTAAGGTTAGGCATTAATTCTGATTGGTTAAGGTAAGGGTTAATTGTTGGGATAGTCTTAAAACAATAATCTCAAAATCAGCTTTCTATTGCTGGATTTGAACTTACAACCTTAGGAATCACAGGCAGATTTCTTCATCCATCCACCATCACCATCACCCTCACCCACAATGCTCTATTGAAACTGAAACCTACATTTAGGTAACAGCGCTCACTGTTGCCCCTATTGGCCGATTTCCACGTCCACGTCCACATCTCACATCTCACGTCCATCGACGTCCTCAGACATGAATGGACGTCAAATATGGACTATTATCACAGGTGGCTTGGCTGGTGTACGTGTGATTGTGCAAATGTGTGTGTGGTTCTTAGTAAGGCTGTGGAAATGTATTCTCCTGTACTCAACCTGTTTCTCAGTCCTAGATCCATGACACCATTTCTCCCTGTGGAGCAGCGGGACCCGCACACACACCCCTGTCACCGTGGAAACACCCTATCACCGCTTCAAAGAGACCCACGGTTTCCATAGGAACCGCAATAAAATAAATTAGATAGGATGTGGGAATGAGAGGCTTGATGAGCCATCCTTCTGGAAAGCTACTCAGAATTCCATCAGAGACACTGCAAACAGAATCAGGGAATCACTGATTTCTTTTCTCTCCTTCCCTCTCTCATACTATCTTCTCTTGGTCATGCAGAAATATCATGTGTGAGTGTGGATTACATCTCCCATCACTGGTTTGTCTCTTATTCATCATATGATCAGCCTTCGTCTCTGTGGGGGAGAGAGAGATCTCATCATTGCCTGGATTTGAGAGAGGAGAGAAAGGAGAGGAGGAAGAGGTAGAAGAGAGATGAGCAAGAATAGGAAGAGGTAGGACAAGAGAAGGGAGAGAGAGGAGAGAAAGGAGGGGGAGGATAAAATGGAAAACAGAGATGTGGATGGAGAGAGGAAGAAGGGTTGATGAGAAGAAGGAAGAGGTAGAAGAGAGCAGAAATAGGTAAAAGGAGACATGAGAAACATGAGAAAAGGAGGAGATAGGAAGAAGGGGGTGAAAGAGAGGGAGGAGTGATCTGATGTGAGGGAGGTCTTGTCTAAAACCCTCCCCATTAGATCTTATCTGCATCAAGTTCTCAGGTAGGACTCATTACTGACGTATCTATGTCCCAAATGACACCCTATCCTCTATATGATGCACTACATTTAACCAGGGCACATAGGGGCTCTGGTCCAAAGTAGTGCACTATGTAATGTGGAGAATAGGGTGCCATTCAAGATGCAGACATTGAGGTGCGCCTGCTGGAGGGGAGAGATGTTACCAAGTATGACTGGGGTGGTGCCTCCTCTCTCTGTGCCTCTCCCTTCCTCCTTCCACCTCTGTCATTCCCTCCTTCTCTCAGCCTCTCCCCTCCCTCTCTCTGTGCCCCTCCCTTCCTCCTTCCCCCTCTCTGTCATTCCCTCCTTCTCTCACCCTCGCCCCTCCCTCGCTCTGTGCATCCCAAATGAATAAACAAGAAAATTAGTATCTGACGGTCTGTGACCCTCTCCACCTCTCTCTCCACCTCTCTCTCGACCTCTCTCTCCACCAATCTCTCCACCTCTCTCTCCATATCTCTCCACCTCTCTCTCCATCTCTCTCTCCAACTCTCTCTCCAACTCCCTCTCCACCTCTCTCCCCACCTCTCTCCACCTCCCTCTCAACCTCCCTCTCCACCTCTCTCTCTCCCTCTCTCCCTCTCTCTCCACCTCTCTCTCCCCCTCTCTCCTCACGTCCTTCTCCAACTCTCTCTCCAACTCCCTCTCCACCTCTCTCCCCACCTCTCTCCACCTCACTCTCAACCTCACTTTCCACCTCTCTCTCTCCCTCTCTCTCAACCTCCCTCTCAACCTCCCTCTCCACCTCTCTCTCTACCTCTCTCTCCACCTCTCTCTCCCCCTCTCTCCTCACCTTCCTCTCCACCTCTCTCTCTACCTCTCCATCACTCTCTCATCTGAGAGAGCATGTTTCTCCTCACCCTCCCTGACACATATTCAATTCCTTTCTCCACCTCCACTCGCTCCGGGTAAAACCTTGGCTGTGTGTCAGTGTCAGTTTAGCCCAGAATACATCTTTTTAGGGAGAAAATAAGGGATTTCACTCTTCTCTCTTTTCCTCATTCCCTCTCTCTTGCTCACTCGAATGGACATTGCCACCAGTGGACACATTGCGCCCAGGGCTCTGGTCAAGAGTAGTGTACCATGTAGGGAATAGGGTGCCATTTGTGACACAGCCTGTATTTCCCTGGAGCCCTGACTAATAATATATAATAGCAGCTGGAACAATCAATAGGTTCCTCTCAACTCCTGTGTCACTCGCCTCGACTCTCCTTCCTCTCCTTCCTCTCCTCTCTTTCCTCGCCTCTCCTTAATCTCCTTCCTCTCCTTCCTCTCCTCTCTTTCCTCGCCTCTCTTTCCTCGCCTCTCCTTCCTCTCCTTCCTCTCCTTCCTCTCCTTCCTCTCCTTCCTCTCCTCTCCATCCTCGCCTCTCCTTCTTCTCCTCTCCTTCCTCTCCTCTCCTTCCTCTCCTCTCCTTCCTCTCCTCTCCTTCCTCGCCTCTCCTTCCTCTCCTCTCCTCTCCTCTCCTTCCTCGCCTCTCCTTCCTCTCCTCTCCTTCCTCTCCTCTCCTCCGCTCCTCTCCTTCCTCTCCTCTCCTTCCTCTCCTCTCCTCCGCTCCTCTCCTTCCTCTCCTCTCCTTCCTCTCCTCTCCTTCCTTGCCTCTCCTTCCTCTCCTCTCCTTCCTCTCCTCTCCTTCCTCTCCTCTCCTCCGCTCCACTCCTTCCTCTCCTCTCCTTCCTCTCCTCTCCTTCCTCGCCTCTCCTTCCTCTCCTCTCCTTCCTCTCCTCTCCTCTCCTCTCCTTCCTCTCCTCTCCTTCCCTCGCCTCTCCTTCCTCCCCTCTCCTTCCTCTCCCTCCCCTCCTTCCTCCCTCTCCTTCCTCTCCTCTCCTTCCTCTCCCTCTCCTCCGCTCCTCTCCTTCCTCTCCCTCTCCTTCCTCTCCTCTCCTTCCTCGCCTCTCCTTCCTCTCCTCTCCTTCCTTGCCTCTCCTTCCTCTCCTCTCCTTCCTCTCCACTCCTTCCTCGCCTCTCCTTCCTCTCCTCTCCTCTCCTCCTCTCCTCTCCACTCCTTCCTCGCCTCTCCTTCCTCTCCTCTCCTTCCTCTCCTCTCCTCCTCTCCTCTCCTTCCTCTCCTCTCCTCTCCTCCGCTCCTCTCCTTCCTCTCCTTCCTCTCCTCTCCTTCCTCGCCTCTCCTTCCTCTCCTCTCCTTCCTTGCCTCTCCTTCCTCTCCTCTCCTTCCTCTCCACTCCTTCCTCGCCTCTCCTTCCTCTCCTCTCCTCTCCTCCTCTCCTCTCCACTCCTTCCTCGCCTCTCCTTCCTCTCCTCTCCTCTCCTTCCTCTCCTCTCCTCCTCTCCTCTCCTTCCTCTCCTCTCCTCTCCTCCGCTCCTCTCCTTCCTCTCCTTCCTCTCCTCTCCTTCCTCGCCTCTCCTTCCTCTCCTCTCCTTCCTTGCCTCTCCTTCCTCTCCTCTCCGTCCTCTCCTCTCCTTCCTCTCCTCTCCTCCGCTCCACTCCTTCCTCTCCTCTCCTTCCTCTCCTCTCCTTCCTCTCCTCTCCTTCCTCTCCTCTCCTCTCCTCCGCTCCACTCCCCTCCTCTCATTTTCTTTTCTTTCCTTTCCTCCCCTCCTTCCTTTCATTCCCTTCCCTCCTCTCCTTCACTTCCTCTCCTCTCTTTCTCTACCTCTATCTCTCCCTTTCTCTCCACCTTTCCCCCTGTCTTTCTGTCTGACAGCTATGGATGCTTTTCTGTGTTTTCAGCATATGCTCTATCTGACCCTGAATTCAATTAGCTCCTATTACATCTCCTCTCCGTGGACAGTGTGTGTGCACCCTATCTAAACTGCACAAGTCATGCAGTCCACATGTTCTGATAGAGATATAGGGCGATGGCTGAAAGTAGTGCACTATATAGGGAATAGGGTGCCATTTGGGACTGAGCCATAATGTGTCCTAATGTGGTCAATAACCAGCAGCCAAATTACCCAGTCATTAACATCCATCCTGAGAGTAAAAACACATTAGGAACACCTACTTTTCCATGACATATACTGACCAGGTGAATGTGATGATCGCTTATTGATGTCCTCTGTTAAATCCACTTCAATCAGCGTAGATAAAGGGGAGGAGACCGGTTAAAGAAGGATTTTTAAACCTTAAGACAATTGAGACATGGATTGTGTATGTGTGCCATTCAGAAGGTGAATGGGCAAGACAACATAATGATGGTCCTTTGAACGGGGTTTGGTAGTAGGTGCCAGACGCACCGGTTTGAGTGTGTCGAGAACTGTAAAGTCCATGCCTTGACGAATTGAGGCTGTTCTGAGGGCAAAAGGGGTAATGTTTTGTACACTCAGTGTAAATGCATTGGATAATGTATAGATGTTCCAATGTTGCTGTTATTATTTCCATATAGGAAACCCTGAGAGAATACAGAGAGTGATTCAATAGAAAAATAAACAGAGAGAGACCGTGCTTCTCATGATCACATGTTTTTCACTGTAGCCTGTAGTCTGGTTTCACACGTTCATATTCAACTAGCTTCTCCCAAAATATCTATTCATATATGGGGGAGGAGATACCATAGTTGAGCCAGGTAGCATTCGACCTCCATCAACCTCCCTCTTCCTTGCTTTCTATGTTCTTCCTTCGTTAATTTTTATGTCCCTCCCTCCCTCTCTCTTTTTTTCCAATTAGCACCGGTCACTTCTACCCCTCAGAGATTACCCAGCTCTGCCTGTTCAGGCCTGATAACGTCACCTCTCTGTGAGTCCTAAATAGCACCCTTATCCCTGTATACTGTAGGGCAATACTTTGGATGGCTCTGGTCACAATAAGTGCACTATATATGGAATAGGGTGACATTTGGGATGTATCCTCTGTCTGAGACCAGCTGATGAATATAAATGACTGCTCCTATTCAGGAAGCTGCTCTTCAGTCTTCTGTCATCTTATTAAAAGGTGAAAACCCATTAACCTGTTAATGACAACATTCTAGAACATCCTAATATCCAATTAGCTGACATTACACATTTTTTATTCAATTTGTTTTGGAGGAAAGTTCACAAATTTCTGCTAATGAGATGCATCAAACGTGCTCCTCTTTCTATTTGCAAGCCACCTCGTTACAAGCTACCTCTATGTAAATGAAACATTAGGAATTCGTCATCACGGTGTGTGTGTTTTTGGATGCAAGGAATGTCGGGGGAGAAAGTAGAGACTGTATGTTGAACTCTGATAGACTTGTGCCTCCCACAAGGAAAGGAAATGAGATGACAATACAGCCCCGTAGGAGTTGTCCCAACTATACAGCCCCCTAGGAGTTGTCCCAACTATACAGCCCCCTAGTAGTTGTCCCAACTATACTGCCCCCTAGGAGTTGTCCCAACGATACAGCCCCCTAGTAGTTGTCCCAACTATACAGCCCCCTATCAGTTGTCCCAACAATACAGCCCTCTAGTAGTTGTCCCAACTATACTGCCCCCTAGTAGTTGTCCCAACAATACAGCCCCCTAGTACTTGTCCCAACAATACAGCCCCCTAGTAGTTGTCCCAACAATACAGCCCACTAGGAGTTGTCCCAACGATACAGCCCCCTAGTAGTTGTCCCAACTATACAGCCCCCTCGGTGTTGTCCCAACTATACAGCCCCCTAGTAGTTGTCCCAACTATACAGCCCCTTAGGACTTGTCCCAACAATACAGCCCTCTAGTAGTTGTCCCAACTATACAGCCCCCTATCAGTTGTCCCAACAATACAGCCCTCTGGTAGTTGTCCCAACTATACTGCCCCCTAGGAGTTGTCCCAACGATACAGCCCCCTAGTAGTTGTCCCTACTATACAGCCCCCCATCAGTTGTCCCAACAATACAGCCCTCTAGTAGTTGTCCCAACTATACTGCCCCCTAGGAGTTGTCCCAACAATACAGCCCCCTAGTAGTTGTCCCTACTATACAGCCCCCTAGAACTTGTCCCAACAATACAGCCCCCTTGGAGTTGTCCCAACGATACAGCCCCCTAGTAGTTGTCCCAACTATACAGCCCCCTAGTAGTTGTCCCAACAATACAGCCCCCTAGTAGTTGTCCCAACGATACAGCCCCCTAGTAGTTGTCCCAACAATACAGCCCCCTAGGACTTGTCACAACAATACAGCCCCCTAGGACTTGTCCCAACAATACAGCCCCGTAGTAGTTGTCCCAACTATACAGCCCCCTAGGTTTTGTCCCAACAATACAGCCCCCTAGTAGTTGTCCCAACGATACAGCCCCCTAGTAGTTGTCCCAACTATACAGCCCCCTAGTAGTTGACCCAACTATACAGCCCCCTATCAGTTGTCCCAACAATACAGCCCTCTAGTAGTTGTCCCAACTATACTGCCCACTAGGAGTTGTCCCAACGATACAGCCCCCTAGTAGTTGTCCCTACTATACAGCCCCCTATCAGTTGTCCCAACAATACAGCCCTCTAGTAGTTGTCCCAACAATACAGCCCCCTAGTACTTGTCCCAACAATACAGCCCCCTAGAAGTTGTCCCAACAATACAGCCCACTAGGAGTTGTCCCAACGATACAGCCCCTAGTAGTTGTCCCAACTATACAGCCCCCTCGGTGTTGTCCCAACTATACAGCCCCCTAGTAGTTGTCCCAACTATACAGCCCCTTAGGACTTGTCCCAACAATACAGCCCCAAGTAGTTGTCCCAACTATACAGCCCCCTATCAGTTGTTCCAACAATACAGCCCTCTAGTAGTTGTCCCAACTATACTGCCCCCTAGGAGTTGTCCCAACGATACAACCCCCTAGTAGTTGTCCCTACTATACAGCCCCCTATCAGTTGTCCCAACAATACAGCCCTCTAGTAGCTGTCCCAACTATACTGCCCCCTAGTAGTTGTCCCAACAATACAGCCCCCTAGTACTCGTCCCAACAATACAGCCCCCTAGTAGTTGTCCCAACAATACAGCCCACTAGGAGTTGTCCCAACGATACAGCCCCCTAGTAGTTGTCCCAACTATACAGCCCCCTCGGTGTTGTCCCAACTATACAGCCCCCAAGTAGTTGTCCCAACTATACAGCCCCTTAGGACTTGTCCCAACAATACAGCCCCTAGTAGTTGTCCCATCTATACAGCCCCCTATCAGTTGTCCCAACAATACAGCCCTCTAGTAGTTGTCCCACTATACTGCCCCCTAGGAGTTGTCCCAACGATACAGCCCCCTAGTAGTTGTCCCTACTATACAGCCCCCCATCAGTTGTCCCAACAATACAGCCCTCTAGTAGTTGTCCCAACTATACTGCCCCCTAGGAGTTGTCCCAACAATACAGCCCCCTAGTAGTTGTCCCTACTATACAGCCCCCTAGGACTTGTCCCAACAATACAGCCCCCTAGTAGTTGTCCCAACAATACAGCCCCCTAGTAGTTGTCCCAACGATACAGCCCCTAGTAGTTGTCCCAACTATACAGCCCCTTAGGACTTGTCCCAACAATACAGCCCCTAGTAGTTGTCCCAACTATACAGCCCCCTATCAGTTGTCCCAACAATACAGCCCTCTAGTAGTTGTCCCAACTATACAGCCCCCTATCAGTTGTCCCAACAATACAGCCCTCTAGTAGTTGTCCCAACTATACATACTGCCCCCTAGGAGTTGTCCCAACGATACAGCCCCCTAGTAGTTGTCCCTACTATACAGCCCCCTATCAGTTGTCCCAACAATACAGCCCTCTAGTAGTTGTCCCAACTATACTGCCCCCTAGGAGTTGTCCCAACGATACAGCCCCCTAGTAGTTGTCCCTACTATACAGCCCCCTATCAGTTGTCCCAACAATACAGCCCTCTAGTAGTTGTCCCAACTATACTGCCCCCTAGTAGTTGTCCCAACAATACAGCCCCCTAGTACTTGTCCCAACAATACAGCCCCCTAGTAGTTGTCCCAACAATACAGCCCACTAGGAGTTGTCCCAACGATACAGCCCCCTAGTAGTTGTCCCAACTATACAGCCCCCTCGGTGTTGTCCCAACTATACAGCCCCCTAGTAGTTGTCCCAATTATACAGCCCCTTAGGACTTGTCCCAACAATACAGCCCCTAGTAGTTGTCCCAACTATACAGCCCCCTATCAGTTGTCCCAACAATACAGCCCTCTAGTAGTTGTCCCAACTATACTGCCCCCTAGGAGTTGTCCCAACGATACAGCCCCCTAGTAGTTGTCCCTACTATACAGCCCCCCATCAGTTGTCCCAACAATACAGCCCTCTAGTAGTTGTCCTAACTATACTGCCCCCTAGGAGTTGTCCCAACTATACAGCCCCCTAGTAGTTGTCCCTACTATACAGCCCCCTAGTAGTTGTCCCAACTATACAGCCCTCTAGTAGTTGTCCCAACTATACAGCCCCTTTAGGACTTGTCCCAACAATACAGCCCCCTAGGACTTGTCCCAACAATACAGCCCCTAGTAGTTGTCCCAACTATACAGCCCCCTATCAGTTGTCCCAACAATACAGCCCTCTAGTAGTTGTCCCAACTATACATACTGCCCCCTAGGAGTTGTCCCAACAATACAGCCCCCTAGTAGTTGTCCCTACTATACAGCCCCCTAGGACTTGTCCCAACAATACAGCCCTCTAGTAGTTGTCCCAACTATACAGCCCCCTAGTAGTTGTCCCAACAATACAGCCCCCTAGTACTTGTCCCAACAATACAGCCCCCTAGTAGTTGTCCCAACAATACAGCCCACTAGTAGTTGTCCCAACTATACAGCCCCCTCGGTGTTGTCCCAACTATACAGCCCCCTAGTAGTTGTCCCAACTATACAGCCCCTTAGGACTTGTTCCAACAATACAGCCCCTAGTAGTTGTCCCAACTATACAGCCCCCTATCAGTTGTCCCAACAATACAGCCCTCTAGTAGTTGTCCCAACGATACAGCCCCCTAGTAGTTGTCCCTACTATACAGCCCCCCATCAGTTGTCCCAACAATACAGCCCTCTAGTAGTTGTCCCAACTATACTGCCCCCTAGGAGTTGTCCCAACAATACAGCCCCCTAGTAGTTGTCCCTACTATACAGCCCCCTAGGACTTGTCCCAACAATACAGCCCCCTAGTAGTTGTCCCAACTATACAGCCCCCTAGTAGTTGTCCCAACAATACAGCCCCCTAGTAGTTGTCCCGACGATACAGCCCACTAGTAGTTGTCCCAACTATACAGCCCCCTAGTAGTTGTCCCAACAATACAGCCCCCTAGTACTTGTCCCAACAATACAGCCCCCTAGTAGTTGTCCCAACTATACAGCCCCCTCGGTGTTGTCCCAACTATACAGCCCCCTAGTAGTTGTCCCAACTATACAGCCCTCTAGTAGTTGTCCCAACTATACAGCCCCTTTAGGACTTGTCCCAACAATACAGCCCCCTAGGTCTTGTCCCAACAATACAGCCCCTAGTAGTTGTCCCAACTATACAGCCCCCTATCAGTTGTCCCAACAATACAGCCCTCTAGTAGTTGTCCCAACTATACATACTGCCCCCTAGGAGTTGTCCCAACAATACAGCCCCCTAGTAGTTGTCCCTACTATACAGCCCCCTAGGACTTGTCCCAACAATACAGCCCCCTAGTAGTTGTCCCAACTATACAGCGCCCTAGTAGTTGTCCCAACAATACAGCCCCCTAGTAGTTGTCCCAACAATACAGCCCCCTAGTAGTTGTCCCAACTATACAGCCCCCCATCAGTTGTCCCAACAATACAGCCCTCTAGTAGTTGTCCCAACTATACTGCCCCCTAGGAGTTGTCCCAACAATACAGCCCCCTAGTAGTTGTCCCTACTATACAGCCCCCTAGGACTTGTCCCAACAATACAGCCCCCTAGTAGTTGTCCCAACTATACAGCCCCCTAGTAGTTGTCCCAACAATACAGCCCCCTAGTAGTTGTCCCGACGATACAGCCCACTAGTAGTTGCCCCAACTATACAGCCCCCTAGTAGTTGTCCCAACAATACAGCCCCCTAGTAGTTGTCCCAACTATACAGCCCCCTCGGTGTTGTCCCAACTATACAGCCCCCTAGTAGTTGTCCCAACTATACAGCCCTCTAGTAGTTGTCCCAACTATACAGCCCCTTTAGGACTTGTCCCAACAATACAGCCCCCTAGGACTTGTCCCAACAATACAGCCCCTAGTAGTTGTCCCAACTATACAGCCCCCTATCAGTTGTCCCAACAATACAGCCCTCTAGTAGTTGTCCCAACTATACATACTGCCCCCTAGGAGTTGCCCCAACAATACAGCCCCCTAGTAGTTGTCCCTACTATACAGCCCCCTAGGACTTGTCCCAACAATACAGCCCCCTAGTAGTTGTCCCAACTATACAGCCCCCTAGTAGTTGTCCCAACAATACAGCCCCCTAGTAGTTGTCCCAACAATATAGCCCCCTAGTAGTTGTCCCAACTATACAGCCCCCTAGTAGTTGTCCCAACAATACAGCCCCCTAGTACTTGTCCCAACAATACAGCCCCCTAGTAGTTGTCCCAACAATACAGCCCCCTAGGAGTTGTCCCAACGATACAGCCCCCTAGTAGTTGTCCCAACTATACAGCCCCCTCGGTGTTGTCCCAACTATACAGCCTCCTAGGTCTTGTCCCAACAATACAGCCCCCTAGGAGTTGTCCCAACGATACAGCCCCCTAGTATTTGTCCCAACTATACAGCCCCCTAGGACTTGTCCCAACAATACAGCCCCCTAGTAGTTGTCCCAACAATACAGCCCCCTAGTAGTTGTCCCAACTATACAGCCCCCTAGGAGTTGTCCCAACAATACAGCCCTCAAGTAGTTGTCCCAACTATACAGCCCCCTAGTAGTTGTCCCAACGATACAGCCCTCAAGTAGTTGTCCCAACTATACAGCCCCCTAGTAGTTGTCCCAACTATACAGCCCCCGAGTAGTTGTCCCAACTATACAGCCCCCTAGGAGTTGTCCCAACAATACAGCCCTCAAGTAGTTGTCCCAACTATACAGCCCCCTAGTAGTTGTCCCAACGATACAGCCCCCTAGGAGTTGTCCCAACGATGCAGCCCCCTAGTAGTTGTCCCAACTATACAGCCCCCGAGTAGTTTTCCCAACGATACAGCCCCCTAGGACTTGTCCCAACAATACAGCCCCCTAGTAGTTGTCCCAACTATACAGCCCCCTATCAGTTGTCCCAACAATACAGCCCTCTAGTTGTTGTCCCAATGATACAGTTTCTGAAAGGCTACCCTATTCCTTATTTAGTGCACTACCTTTGATCAGGTCCCACAAGGAACATGGTGCCATTTGGGATACATTCTGAGACTGTTTGAAATTGCCTCGATATCTGACAGCTACTATTGAAAATACCCTTTTGAAGCCTGGGATTGAGATACATGACAGAGTCGGTCTCTCTGTCGGTCTCTGTGTCTGTCTCTGTGTCTCTCTGTGTCTCTCTGTGTCTCTCTGTGTGTTTTAAGAGAGAGATGGAGGAAGGAAGGCAGAGAACCTGCTTGGGTTTCCTCCCATCTTTCCTAATCTTTTAAAGCTATAAATTAAAATCAAATCAAATTTTATTTGTCACATACACATGGTTAGCAGATGTTAATGCGAGTGTAGCGAAATGCTTGTGCTTCTAGTTCCGACAATGCAGTAATAACCAACAAGTAATCTAACTAACAATTCCTAAACTACTGTCTTATACACAGTGTAAGGGGATAAAGAATATGTACATAAGGATATATGAATGAGTGATGGTACAGAGAAGCATAAGCAAGATACAGTAGATGGTATCGAGGACAGTATATACATATGAGATGAGTATGTAAATAAAGTGGCATAGTTAAAGTGGCTAGTGATACATGTATTACATAAGGATGCAGTCGATGATATAGAGTACAGTATATACGTATGCATATGAGATGAATAATGTAGGGTAAGTAACATTATATAAGGTAGCATTGTTTAAAGTGGCTAGTGATATATTTACATCATTTCCCATCAATTCACATTATTAAAGTGGTTGCAGTTGAGTCAGTGTCAGTGTGTTGGCAGCAGCCACTCAATGTTAGTGGTGGCTGTTTAACAGTCTGATGGCCTTGAGATAGAAGCTGTTTTTCAGTCTCAAATACAACTACCACAGCACAAGGCTTCAGAGAAACCATAAATTACACACACAGGCACACACACTCACACACCAGTGTGTGTTGTCAAAGCTAAGCAAGTCTGCATCAATCAAGGGAGTCGTTCCAACAGCTTTCCACCTCTCTGTCATAAAGCCTCACCTGGCGCTCCCCGAGAATGGGTTTGGTGACATGAATAGTACAGGTCTATATTAAAACAGGTTGTTTGGATCCTGGATACTGATTGGACTAGCAGCGTTCCAAGCCGTGCTGTATTGGACGTCACAGAGGATTTCACTCCAGCCACTATGGTGGTGTGACCCTTTGAGGCTAGGAGTGACACTCTTATGTGTGACTTTATGCAGACAGATCTTCCCCTTTGGCCTCTAGTAACTTTGGAGTGGTCGGTGCAATGGAGAACACCAGAACCATGTAGGGAGATGGGACATTGAGTTTCTGGAGATGGAGAACACCAGAACCATGTAGGGAGATGGGACATTGAGTTTCTGGAGATGGAGAACACCAGAACCATGTAGGGAGATGGGACATTGAGGTTTCTAGAGATGGAGAACACCAGAACCATGTAGGGAGATGGGACATTGCGTTTCTGGAGATGGAGAACACCAGAACCATGTAGGGAGATGGGACATTGAGGTTTCTGGAGATGGAGAACACCAGAACCATGTAGGGAGATGGGACATTGAGGTTTCTAGAGATGGAGAACACCAGAACCATGTAGGGAGATGGGACATTGAGGTTTCTGGAGATGGAGAACACCAGAACCATGTAGGGAGATGGGACATTGAGGTTTATAGAGATGGAGAACACCAGAACCATGTCGGGAGATGGGACATTGAGGTTTATAGAGATGAAGAACACCAGAACCATGTAGGGAGATGGGACATTGAGGTTTATAGAGATTGTAGAACACCAGAACCATGTCGGGAGATGGGACATTGAGGTTTCTGGAGATGGAGAACACCAGAACCATGTAGGGAGATGGGACATTGAGGTTTCTGGAGATGGAGAACACCAGAACCATGTAGGGAGATGGGACATTGAGGTTTCTGGAGATGGAGAACACCAGAACCATGTCGGGAGATGGGACATTGAGGTTTCTGGAGATGGAGAACACCAGTACCATGTAGGGAGATGGGACATTGAGGTTTCTGGAGATGGAGAACACAAGAACCATGGAGAGAGTTGGGACATTGAGGTTTCTGCATTATGATGCATTTACATGACACTAGAACATTCTATGGCAGCCATGTTAGCACCCCATTAACATTACATAGGGAATATTCTAACAGTGCTATGTCACGGAATGTCTAGAATTAAAACAATATTCAAAATTCTAAAAGTTGACCCAACTCTGTAAATACACAGCCCTGGATAACACTATCCAGAACACACCCTAGAACACTGTGTGTGTGTGTGTGTGTGTGCATTGTTTAGCTTTCATAAAATGCCTACACACTACCTGAGAAACGACCGCTGCTTCTTTCCTCTCCTGACCTTTTCCCCTCTCTCTCTAAATGTCTCCCTCTCCCTGCGTCCATCTCTCCCTGTATTGAGTATGTGTATGAAATCATTAGTGTCAGATTTAAGGAGCAGGATAAGTCCAATGCAGCTGACACACACACAGTGCTGATTTCCCTGGGTAAGCGTGTGCTGTGTGGTTGCCTCATAGGAGAGAGCTGTCAGACTGGCATCAGTAAACCACCACATTTTTTATTTGACCTTTATTTTACTAGTCAAGTCGGTAAAGAACAAATTCTTATTTACAATGACGGCCTACCCCGGCCAAGCCCGGATGACACTGGGCCAATTGCGCGCCGCCCTACGGGACTCCCAATCAGAGCTGGTTGTGATACAGCCTGGGTTTGAACCTGGGGACACGTCTAGCACTGAGATGCAGTGCCTTAGACTGTTGCACCACTCGGGAGCCCCCCATATGGAGCTTTACAGCAACACATCAGCCCTGATGTTGGAGCCAAGCATCACAAATATGACCCTATACCCTATATAGTACACAGGGCCCTGGTCAACAGAAGTGTGCTATATAGGGAATAGGGTGCCATTTGGAATACATGCTCAGAACACACGCTGCCTGATCTGTCACATAATCACCTTCTATAGGTGCTTCTGCCTACAGGGGTCAGAGAGGAGTGTAGCAGGCAGCAGACCTACAGGGGTCAGAGTGGAGTGTAGCAGGCACCAGAACTACAGTGGGCAGAGAGGAGTCTAGCAGGCACCAGACCTACAAGGGGCAGAGAGGAGTGTAGCAGGCACCAGACCGACCGTGGTCAGAGAGGAGTATAGCAGACACCAGACCTAGAGGGGTCAGAGAGGAGTGTAGCAGGCACCAGACCTACAGGGGGCAGAGAGGAGTGTAGCAGGCACCAGACCCACCGTGGTCAGAGAGGAGTATAGCAGACACCAGACCTACAGGTATCAGAGAGGATTGTAGCAGGCACCAGACCTAGAGGGGTCAGAGAGGAGTCAAGCAGGCACCAGACCTACAGGTATCAGAGAGGATTGTAGCAGGCACCAGACCTAGAGGGGTCAGAGAGGAGTCAAGCAGGCACCAGACCTACAGGTATCAGAGAGGATTGTAGCAGGCAACATACAGAACTACAGGGGTTAGAGAGGAGTATAGCAGGCACCAGACAGAGCTACAGGGGTTAGAGAGGAGTGTAGCACGCACCAGACCTACAGGGGTCAGAGAGGAGTCTAGCAGGCACCAGACCCACAGGGGTCAGAGATGAGTCTAGCAGGCACCAGACCTACAGGTATCAGAGAGGATTGTAGCAGGCAACATACAGAACTACAGGGGTTAGAGAGGAGTATAGCAGGCACCAGACAGAGCTACAGGGGTTAGAGAGGAGTGTAGCACGCACCAGGCCTACAGGGGTCAGAGAGGAGTCTAGCAGGCACCAGACCCACAGGGGTCAGAGATGAGTCTAGCAGGCACCAGACCTACAGGTATCAGAGAGGATTGTAGCAGGCAACATACAGAACTACAGGGGTTAGAGAGGAGTATAGCAGGCACCAGACAGAGCTACAGGGGTTAGAGAGGAGTGTAGCACGCACCAGGCCTACAGGGGTCAGAGAGGAGTCTAGCAGGCACCAGACCTACAAGGGGCAGAGAGGAGTGTAGCAGGCACCAGACCGACCGTGGTCAGAGAGGAGTATAGCAGACACCAGACCTAGAGGGGTCAGAGAGGAGTGTAGCAGGCACCAGACCTACAGGGGGCAGAGAGGAGTGTAGCAGGCACCAGACCCACCGTGGTCAGAGAGGAGTATAGCAGACACCAGACCTACAGGTATCAGAGAGGATTGTAGCAGGCACCAGACCTAGAGGGGTCAGAGAGGAGTCAAGCAGGCACCAGACCTACAGGTATCAGAGAGGATTGTAGCAGGCACCAGACCTAGAGGGGTCAGAGAGGAGTCAAGCAGGCACCAGACCTACAGGTATCAGAGAGGATTGTAGCAGGCAACATACAGAACTACAGGGGTTAGAGAGGAGTATAGCAGGCACCAGACAGAGCTACAGGGGTTAGAGAGGAGTGTAGCACGCACCAGACCTACAGGGGTCAGAGAGGAGTCTAGCAGGCACCAGACCCACAGGGGTCAGAGATGAGTCTAGCAGGCACCAGACCTACAGGTATCAGAGAGGATTGTAGCAGGCAACATACAGAACTACAGGGGTTAGAGAGGAGTATAGCAGGCACCAGACAGAGCTACAGGGGTTAGAGAGGAGTGTAGCACGCACCAGGCCTACAGGGGTCAGAGAGGAGTCTAGCAGGCACCAGACCCACAGGGGTCAGAGATGAGTCTAGCAGGCACCAGACAGAACTACCGGGGTTAGAGAGGAGTGTAGCAGGCACCAGACCTACAGGGATCAGAGAGTAGTATAGCCTGTTCCAGACCTAAAGGGGTCAGAGAGGACTGTAGCAGGCACCAGACCTACAGGGATCAGAGAGGAGTGTAGCAGGCACCAGACCTACAGGGGTAAGAGAGGAGTCTAGCAGGCACCAGACCTACAGCGGTCAGAGAGGAGTGTAGCAGGAACCAGACAGAACTACAGGGGTTAGAGAAGAGTGTAGCAGGCACCAGACTTACAGGGGTCAGAGAGGAGTGTAGCAGGCACCAGACCTACAGTGGTCAGAGAGTAGTCCAGCAGCCACCAGACCTACAAGGGTCAGAGAGGAGTGTAGCAGGCACCAGACCTACAGGGGTCAGAGAGGAGTGTAACAGGCACCAGACATATAGGGGTCAGAGAGGAGTGTAGCAGGCACCAGACCTACAGGGGTCAGAGAGGAGTGTAGCAGGCACCAGACCTACAAGGGTCAGAGAGATGTGTCTAGCAGGCACCAGATCTACAGGGGTCAGAGAGGAATGTAGCAGGCACCAGAACTGCAGGGGTCAGAGAGGAGTGTAGCAGGCACCAGACCCACAAGGGTCAGAAAGGAGTATAGCAGGCACCAGACCTACAGGGGTCAGAGAGGAGTGTAGCAGGCTCCAGACCTACAAGGGTCAGAGAGGAGTATAGCAGGCACCAGACCTACCGGGGTCAGAGAGGAGTGTAGCAGGCACCAGACCTACAGGGGTCAGAGAGGAGTGTAGCAGACTCCAGACCTACAGGGGTCAAAGAGGAGTGTAGCAGGCACCAGACCTACAGGGGTCAGAGAGGAGTGTTGCAGGCTCCAGGCCTACAGGGGTCAGAGAGTAGTCTAGCAGGCACCAGATCTACAGGGGTCAAAGAGGAGTGTAGCAGGCACCAGACCTACAGGGGTCAGAGAGGAGTAAAGCAGGCACCAGACAGACCTACAGGGGTTAGAGAGGAGTGTAGCACGCACCAGACCTACAGGGGTCAGAGAGGAGTCTAGCAGGCACCAGACCTACAGGGGTCAGAGAGGAGTGTAGCAGGCACCAGACCTACAGGGGTCAGAGAGGAGTGTAGCAGACACCAGACCTACAGGGGTTAGAGAGGAGTGTAGCAGACACCAGACCCACAGGGGTCAGAGATGAGTCTAGCAGGCACCAGATGTACAGGGGTCAGAGAGGAGTGTAGCATGCCCCAGACCTAAAAGGATCAGAGAGGAGTATTGCAAGCATCAGACCTACATGGGTCAGAGTGGAGTGTAGCAGGCACCAGACCTACAGGGGTCAGAGAGGAGTCTAGCAGGCACCAGACCCACAGGGGTAAGAGAGGAGTCTAGCAAGCACCAGACCTACAGGGGTCAGAGAGGAGTGTAGCAGACACCAGACCTACAGGGGTCAGAGAGGACTGTAGCAGGCACCAGACCTACAGGGGTCAGAGAGGAGTGTAGCAGGCACCAGACCTACAGGGATCAGAGAGGAGTATTGCAAGCATCAGACCTACATGGGTCAGAGTGGAGTGTAGCAGGCACCAGACCTACAGGGGTCAGAGAGGAGTCTAGCAGGCATCAGACCTACAGGGGTCAGAGAGGAGTGTAGCAGACACCAGACCTACAGGGGTCAGAGAGGACTGTAGCAGGCATCAGACCTACAGGGGTCAGAGAGGAGTGTAGCAGGCACCAGACAGAACTACAGGGGTTAGAGAAGAGTGTAGCAGGCACCAGACTTACAGGGGTCAGAGAGGAGTGTAGCAGGCACCAGACCTACAGGGGTCAGAGAGGAGTGTAGCAGGCACCAGACTGACAGGGGTCAGAGCAGAGTGTAGCAGGCACCAGACCTACAGGGATCAGAGAGAAGTGTAGCAGGCACCAGACCTACAGTGGTCAGAGAGTAGTCCAGCAGGCACCAGACCTACAAGGGTCAGAGAGGAGTGTAGCAGGCACCAGACCTACAGGGGTCAGAGAGGAGTGTAACAGGCACCAGACATATAGGGGTCAGAGAGGAGTGTAGCAGGCACCAGACCTACAGGGGTCAGAGAGGAGGGTAGCAGGCACCAGACCCACAGGGGTCAGAGATGTGTCTAGCAGGCACCAGATCTACAGGAGTCAGAGAGGAATGTAGCAGGCACCAGAACTGCAGGGGTCAGAGAGGAGTGTAGCAGGCACCAGACCCACAAGGGTCAGAGAGGAGTGTAGCAGGCACCAGACCTACAGGGGTCAGAGAGGAGTCTAGCAGGCATCAGACCTACAGGGGTCAGAGAGGAGTGTAGCAGGCACCAGACCTACAGGGATCAGAAAGTAGTGTAGCAGGCACCAGACCTACAGGGATCAGAGAGGAGTCTAGCAGGCACCAGACCTACAAGAGTAAGAGAGGAGTGTAGCAGGCACCAGACACAGAAGGGTCAGAGAGGAGTGTAGCTGGCACCAGACCTACAGGGATCAGAGAGGAGTCTAGCAGAAATCAGACCTACAGGGATCAGAGAGGAGTGTAGCAGGCACCAGACCTACAAGGGTCAGAGAGGAGTGTAGCAGGCACCAGACCTACAGCGGTCAGAGAGGAGTGTAGCAGGCACCAGACCTACAAGGGTCAGAGAGGAGTGTAGCAGGCACCAGACCTACAGGGGTCAGAGAGGAGTGTAGCAGGCACCAGACCTACAAGGGACAGAGAGGAGTGTAGCCGGCACCAGACCTACAGGGGTCAGAGAGTAGTGTAGCAGACACCAGACCTACAGGGATCAGAGAGGAGTATAGCAGGCCCCAGACCTACTAGGGTCAGAGAAGAGTATAGCAGGCTCCAGACCTACAGGGGTCAGAGTGGAATGTAGCAGGCACCAGACCTACAGGTGTCAGAGAGGAGTGTAGTAGGCACCAGAGCTATAGGGGTCAGAGAGGAGTGTAGCAGGCACCAGGCCTACAGGGGTCAAAGAGGAGTGTAGCAGGCACCAGACCTACAGGGGTCAGAGAGGAGTGTAGCAGGCACCAGACCTACAAGGGTCAGAGAGGAGTGTAGCAGGCACCAGATCTACAGGGTTCATAGAGGAGTCTAGCAGTCACCAGACCTAGAAGGGTCAGAGAACAGTCTAGCAGGCACCAGACCTACAAGGGTCAGAGAGGAGTATAGCAGGCACCAGACCTACAGTGGTCAGAGAGGTGTGTAGCAGGCAAGAGATCTACAGGGGTCAGAGAGGAGTGTAGCAGGCACCAGACCTACAGGGGTCAGAGAGGAGTGTTGCAGGCACCAGACCTACAGGGGTCAGAGAGGAGTGTAGCAGGCACCAGACCTTCAGGGGTCAGAGAGGAGTGTAGCAGGCACCAGACCTACAGGGATCAGAGAGGAGTGTAGCAGGCACCAGACCTTCAGGGGTCAGAGAGGAGTCTAGCAGGGTCAGGGGCTCGAAATATACCTGACCTTTCTGTTCTGTTGTATTTTCCTGTGTATGACACACACACACGCACACACACACACACACACACACACACACACACACACACACACACGCACACGCACGCGCACCTGCACACGCACACACAGACACACGCACACACAGACACACGCACACACAGACACACACACACACAGACACACAGACACACAGACACACAGACACACAGACACACAGACACACACACACCATCAATTTGATTGGCAGATGGAGGGTCTGTACCTCATTAGTGTGTGTGTGACCGTCCCTGTTGGTGTGTCCGATCTGGTTAGAACTGGCCCCGTTAGTCCTGTCAGAAGCTAATTTGTTATGATTTATTCTAAAGGCTTGTTAGACAGAGCAGATGGGGTGTACAGAGGAAGGAGATGAACGCTCAAGGTCCCCAACGATATCTTAACCGCCATCGATAAGAAACATTACTGTGCAGCCGTATTCATTGATCTGGCCAAGCTTTCGACTCTGTCAATCATCACATCCTCATCGGCAGACTCGACAGCCTTGGTTTCTCAAATGATTACCTCGCCTGGTTCACCAACTACTTCTCTGATAGAGTTCAGTGTGTCAAATCGGAGTGTCTGCTGTCCGGACCTCTGGCAGTCTCTATGGGGGTGCCACAGGGTTCAAATCTTGGACCGACTCTCTTCTCTGTATACATCAATGAGGTCGCTCTTGCTGCTGTTGAGTCTCTGATCCACCTCTATGCACACGACACCATTCTGTATACTTCTGGCCCTTCTTTGGACACTGTGTTAACAACAGGCAAGCTTCAATGCCATACAACTCTCCTTCCATTGACTCCAATTGCTCTTAAATACAAGTAAAACTAAATGCATGCTCTTCAACCGATCGCTACCTGCACCTGCCCGCCTGTCCAACATCACTACCCTGGACGGCTCTGACTTAGAATACGTGGACAACTACAAATACTTAGGTGTCTGGTTTGACTGTAAACTCTCCTTCCAGACCCATATCAAACATCTCCAATCCAAAGTTAAATCTAGAATTGGCTTCCTATTTCGCAACAAAGCATCCTTCACTCATGCTGCCAAACATACCCTTGTAAAACTGACCATCCTACCAATCCATGACTTTGGCGATGTCATTTACAAAATAGCTTCCAATACCCTACTCAACAAATTGGATGCAGTCTATCACAGTGCAATCCGTTTTGTCACCAAAGCCCCATATACTACCCACCATTGCGACCTGTACGCTCTCGTTGGCTGGCCCTCGCTCCATACTCATCGCCAAACCCACTGGCTCCATGTCATCTACAAGACCCTGCTAGGTAAAGTCCCCCCTCTCTCAGCTCGCTGGTCACCATAGCATCACCCACCTGTAGCACACGCTCCAGCAGGTATATCTCTCTAGTCACCCCCTAAACCAATTCTTTCTTTGGCCGCCTCTCCTTCCAGTTCTCTGCTGCCAATGACTGGAACAAACTTCAAAAATCTCTGAAACTGGAAACACTTATCTCCCTCACTAGCTTTAAGCACCAACTGTCAGAGCAGCTCACAGATTACTGCACCTGTACATAGCCCACCTATAATTTAGCCCAAACAACTACCTCTTTCCCTACTGTATTTAATTAATTAATTTATTTTGCTCCTTTGCACCCCATTATTTTTATTTCTACTTTGCACATTCTTCCATTGCAAATCTACCATTCCAGTGTTTTATTTGCTATATTGTATTTACTTTGCCACCATGGCCTTTTTTTGCCTTTACCTCCCTTATCTCACCTCATTTGCTCACATCGTATATAGACTTGTTTATACTGTATTTTTGACTGTATGTTTGTTTTACTCCATGTGTACCTCTGTGTTGTTGTATGTGTCGAACTGCTTTGCTTTATCTTGGCCAGGTCGCAATTGTAAATGAGAACTTGTTCTCAACTTGCCTACCTGGTTAAATAAAGGTGAAATAAAAATAAAATAAAAAAAATGAAGCTCCAACATTATACAGATGTAGGAACGTAATCTGAGCCAGTTCACTACGACAAGACAATAATCCTGCAGCAAGAGGACATTTTTTGGAGGGATTGATGCATTTTTCATAGGGAAAATCAAGTCTGAAATTTAAAATTGGAAATTAAAAACTTGTTTAAACTTAAATGCACTACAAGTTTTACATTTCCTGTATTCGGGGTACAGGAAATGTGTCTCAACTCAGCATCATCCTCCTTCTCTCTGAACTCCTCAACCTCTCACCTATGTCCTCAATTTGCTACTATGGCTCCATACAGTGGTCTACTGTACACGTCTGTATGCTTGTGCAGAAGTTCATAGTTATTCGTACAGAATGACCTTCTCTTCTCTCACCTCTGTAGTTACTGTGGTTGTGTGACCTTCTCTTCTCTCACCTCTGTAGTTACTATGGTTGTGTGACCGTCTCTTCTCCCGCCTCTGGTGTTACTGTGGTTGAGTGACCTTCTCTTCTCTCGCCTCTGTAGTTACTGTGGTTGTGTGACCTTCTCTTCTCTCGCATCTGTAGTTACTGTGGTTGAGTGACCTTCTCTTCTCTCGCCTCTGTAGTTACTGTGGTTGTGTGACCTTCTCTTCTCTCACCTCTGTAGTTACTGTGGTTGTGTGACATTCTCTTCTCTCGCCTCTGTAGTTACTGTGGTTGAGTGACCGTCTCTTCTCTCACCTCTGTAGTTACTGTGGTTGAGTGACCTTCTCTTCTCTCGCCTCTGTAGTTACTGTGGTTGTGTGACCTTCTCTTCTCTCGCATCTGTAGTTACTGTGGTTGAGTGACCTTCTCTTCTCTCGCCTCTGTAGTTACTGTGGTTGTGTGACCTTCTCTTCTCTCACCTCTGTAGTTACTGTGGTTGAGTGACCTTCTCTTCTCTCGCCTCTGTAGTTACTGTGGTTGTGTGACCTTCTCTTCTCTCACCTCTGTAGTTACTGTGGTTGTGTGACATTCTCTTCTCTCGCCTCTCTAGTTACTGTGGTTGAGTGACCGTCTCTTCTCTCACCTCTGTAGTTACTGTGGTTGAGTGACCTTCTCTTCTCTCGCCTCTGTAGTTACTGTTGTTGAGTGACCTTCTCTTCTCTCGCCTCTGTAGTTACTGTGGTTGAGTGACCTTCTCTTCTCTCGCCTCTGTAGTTACTGTGGTTGAGTGACCTTCTCTTCTCTCGCCTCTGTAGTTACTGTGGTTGAGTGACCTTCTCTTCTCTCGCCTCTGTAGTTACTGTGGTTGAGTGACCTTCTCTTCTCTCGCCACTGTAGTTATTGTGGTTGAGTGACCTTCTCTTCTCTCGCCTCTGTAGTTACTGTGGTTGAGTGACCGTCTCTTCTCTCACCTCTGTAGTTACTGTGGTTGAGTGACCTTCTCTTCTCTCGCCTCTGTAGTTACTGTTGTTGAGTGACCTTCTCTTCTCTCGCCTCTGTAGTTACTGTGGTTGAGTGACCTTCTCTTCTCTCGCCTCTGTAGTTACTGTGGTTGAGTGACCTTCTCTTCTCTCGCCTCTGTAGTTACTGTGGTTGAGTGACCTTCTCTTCTCTCGCCTCTGTAGTTACTGTGGTTGAGTGACCTTCTCTTCTCTCGCCTCTGTAGTTACTGTGGTTGAGTGACCTTCTCTTCTGTCGCCTCTGTAGTTACTGTTGTTGAGTGACGTTCTCTTTTCTCACCTCTGTAGTTAGGCCATACACTGGAGATACATTGTACACATCAATACAGCTGTGTCCATTAAAGCAAAGTTAATAGGTATTAACAATCTACCTCCACCTCCAGCTCTACCTCTACCTCTTCCAGTCTAACTCCCCCTCAGCCTCTATCTCTACCTCCACCTCTTCCTCCACCTCCACCTCCACCTCTACCTCTACCGGGTTAACTCCCACTCAACTTCTTTCTCAACCTCCACCTCCACCTCTACCTCTACCTCTACCGGTCTTACTCCCCCTCAGCTTATACCTCTACCTCTACCTCTACTCTACCTCTACCTCTACTGGTCTTACTCCCCCTCAGCTTCTACCTCTACCTCTACCTCTACTCTACCTCTACCTCCAACACTCCCTCTACCGGTCTAACTCCACCTCAGCCTCTTTCTCTACCTCCACCTCCACCTCTACCTCCACCTCTACCTCTACCTCCACCTCCACCTCTACCTCAACCTCCACCTCAACCTCCACCTCAACCTCCACCTCTATCTCTACCTCTACCTCTACCTCTACCTCCACCCTTACCGGTCTAACTCCACCTCAGCTTCCTTCTCTACCTCCACCTCCACCTCCACCTCTACCTCTACCTCTACCTCTACCTCTACCTCCACCTCCACCTCCACCTCCACCTCTACCTCTACCTCTACCGCCACCTCCACCTCCACCTCTACCTCCGCCTCTACCTCTACCGGTCTAACTCCACCTCAGCTTCCATCTCTACCTCCACCTCTCCTGGTCTAACTCCCCCTCAGCTTCTATCTCTACCTCTACCTCGACCTCTACCTCCACCTCAACCTCTACCTCTACCGGTTTAACTTCATCTCAGTTTCTATCTCTTCCTCCACCTCCACCTATACCTCTACCGGTCTAACTCCACCTTATCCTCCACCTCGACCTCCACCTCTACTTCTACCGGTCTAACTCCACCTCAGCTTCCTTCTCTACCTCCACCTCCACCTCTACCTCTACCTCCACCTCTACCGGTCTAACTCCCCCTCAGGTTCTATCTCTACCTCCACCTCCACCTCTACCTCTCCCGGTCTAAATCCTGATCAGCATCTATCTCTACCTCCACCTCCACATCCACCTCTACCTCTACCGGTCAAACTCCCCCTCAGCCTCTATCTCTCCCTCCACCTCTACCTCCATCTCCACCTATACCCTACCGGTCGAACTTCACCTCAGCCTCTATCTCTGCCTCCACCTCAAGCTCTAAATCTACCGGTCTAACTCCCCCTCAGCCTCCATCTCAACTCCACCTCTACCTCTACCTCTACCTCTCAAAGTCTAAATCCCCCTCAGGTTCTCTCTCAACCTCCACCTCTACCTCTCCTGGTTCTCCACCTCTTCTTTCTCTAACCTCTACACCTCCACCTCCACCTCCACCTCCACTTCTACCTCTACCGGTCTAACTCCCCCTCAGGTTCTGTCTTTACCTCCACCTTGCCCTCTACCTCTCCTGGTCTAACTTCTCCTCAGCCTCTATTTCTGCCTCCACCTCATGCTCTAAATCTCCCGGTCTAACTCCCCCTCAGCCTCCATCTCTACATCCACCTCTACCTCCACCTCTACCTCTACCGGTCTAACTCCCACTCAGGTTCTATCCCTATCTCTACCTCTACCTCCACCTCTACCTCTCCCAGTCTAACTCCCACTCAGGTTCTATCTTTACCTCCACCTCCACATCCACCTCTACCTCTCCCAGTCTAACGTCACCTCAGCATCTATCTCTACCTCCACCTCCACCTCTACCTCTCCCAGTCTAACTCCCACTCAGGTTCTAACTTTAACTCCACCTCCACATCCACCTCTACCTCTACCAGTCTAACTCCCCCTCAGCTTCTATCTCTACATCCACCTCTACCGGTCTAACTCCACCTCAGCTTCCTTCTCTACCTCCACCTCCACCTCCACGTCCACCTCCACCTCTATCTCACCTCTATCTCAACCTCTACCTCTACCTCTACCTCTACCTCTACCTCTACCTCCACCCTTACCGGTCTAACTCCACCTCAGCTTCCTTCTCTACCTCTACCTCTACCTCTACCTCTACCTCCACCTCCACCTCTAACTCCGCCTCTACCTCTACCGGTCTAACTCCACCTCAGCTTCCATCTCTACCTCCACCTCTACCTCTCCTGGTCTAACTCCCCCTCAGCTTCTATCTCTACCTCTACCTTGACCTCTACCTCTACCTCTACCTCCACCTCCACCTCTACCTCCGCCTCTACTTCCGCCTCTACCTCCGCCTCTACCAGTCTAACTCCACCTCAGCTTCCTTCTCTACCTCTACCTCCACCTCCACATCCACCTCCACCTCTAACTCCGCCTCTACCTCTACCGGTCTAACTCCACCTCAGCTTCCATCACTACCTCCACCTCTACCTCTCCTGGTCTAACTCCCCCTCAGCTTCTATCTCTACCTCTACCTCAACCTCTACCTCCACCTTTACCTCTCCTGGTCTAACTCCCCCTCAGCTTCTATCTCAACCCTCACCTCCACATCTACCTCTACCTCTACCGGTTTAACTTCATCTCAGTTTCTATCTCTTCCTCCACCTCCACCTATACCTCTACCGGTCTAACTCCACCTTATCCTCGACCTCCACCTCTACTTCTACCAGTCTAACTCCACCTCAGCTTCCTTCTCTACCTCCACCTCCACCTCTATCTCTACCTCCACCTCTACCGGTCTAACTCCCCCTCAGGTTCTATCTCTACCTCCACCTCCACCTCTACCTCTCCCAGTGTAAATCCAGATCAGCATCTATCTCTACCTCCACCTCCACATCCACCTCTACCTCTACCGGTCAAACTCCCCTTCATCCTCTATCTCTCCCTCCACCTCTACCTCCATCTCCACCTATACCCCTACCGGTCGAACTTCACCTCAGCCTCTATCTCTACCTCCACATCCACATCCACCTCTCCCAGTGTAAATCCAGATCAGCATCTATCTCTACCTCCACCTCCACATCCACCTCTACCTCTACCGGTCAAACTCCCCTTCATCCTCTATCTCTCCCTCCACCTCTACCTCCATCTCCACCTATACCCCTACCGGTCGAACTTCACCTCAGCCTCTATCTCTACCTCCACATCCACATCCACCTACCTCCACCTATACCTCTACCGGTCTAACTCCACCTTATCCTCGACCTCCACCTCTACTTCTACCAGTCTAACTCCACCTCAGCTTCCTTCTCTACCTCCACCTCCACCTCTATCTCTACCTCCACCTCTACCGGTCTAACTCCCCCTCAGGTTCTATCTCTACCTCCACCTCCACCTCTACCTCTCCCAGTGTAAATCCAGATCAGCATCTATCTCTACCTCCACCTCCACATCCACCTCTACCTCTACCGGTCAAACTCCCCTTCATCCTCTATCTCTCCCTCCACCTCTACCTCCATCTCCACCTATACCCCTACCGGTCGAACTTCACCTCAGCCTCTATCTCTACCTCCACATCCACATCCACCTATACCCCTACCGGTCTAACTCCCCCTCAGCCTCCATCTCTAACTCCACCTCTACCTCTACCTCTCAAAGTCTAAATCCCCCTCAGGTTCTCTCTCAACCTCCACCTCTACCTCTCCTGGTCTAACTCCACCTCAGCTTCTTTCTCTACCTCCACCTCCACCTCTACCTCCACCTCTACCTCTACCTCTACCGGTCTAACTCCCCCTCAGGTTCTATCTTTACCTCCACCTCACCCTCTACCTCTCCTGGTCTAACTCCACCTCATCTTCTTTCTCTACCTCCACCTCTACCTACACACTCACCTCCACCTCTGACCACACCTCCACCTCTACCTCGGTACCCACCTCCACCTCTACCTCGGTATCCACCTCCACCTCCACCTCTGTTCCCACCTCTACCTCTGTACGCACCTCAACCACTTTACCCACCTCCACCACTACCTCGGTACCCAACCTCTCCTGGTCTAACTCCCCCTCAGATTCTATCTCTACCTCTACCTCCACCTCTACCTCTCCTGGTCCAACTCCCCCTCAGCTTCTATCTCTACCTCCACCTCCACCTCTACCTCTGTACCCACCTCCACCACTACCTCTGTACCCACCTCCACCTCTACCTCTTTACCCACCTCCACCTCTACCTCTGTACCCACTTCCACCTCTTTACCCACCCACCTCCAACACTACCTCTTTTACCCACCTCCACCTCTACCTCTGTACCCATCTCCACCTCTACCTCTGTACCCACCACCACCTCTACCTCGGTACCCAACCTCTACCGGTCTTACTCCCCCTCAGCTTATACCTCTACCTCCACCTCTACCTCCACCTCTACCTCTCCTGGTCTAACTCCCCCTCAGCTTCTATCTCTACCTCCACCTCCACCTCTACCTCTACCTCTACCTCTAACGGTCTAACTCCACCTCAGCTTCCTTCTCTACCTCTACCTCCACCTCTACATCTACCTCTACCTCCACCTCTACCGGTCTAACTCCCCCTCAGGTTCTATCTTTACCTCTTCCTTGACCTCTACCTCCACCTCTACCGGTCAAACTCCCCCTCACCTTCTATCTCCACCTTCATCTCCATCTCTACCTCTCCCAGTCTAAATCCTGATCAGCATCTATCTCTACCTCCACCTCCACTCTCACCTCTACCTCTACCGGTCAAACTCCCCCTCATTCTCTATCTCTACCTCCAACTCTACCTTCACCTCCACCTGTACCTCTACCTCTACTGGTCCAACTTCACCTCAGCCTCTATCTGTACCTCCACCTCAAGCTCTAAATCTACCAGTCTAACTCCCCCTCAGCCTCCATCTCTACCTCCACCTCCACCTCTACCTCCACCTCTACCTCTACCTCTACCTCTACCGGTCTAACTCCCCCTCAGGTTCTATCTCTATCTCTACCTCCACATCCACCTCTACCTCTCCCAGTCTAACTCCCCCTCAGGGTACCCACCTCCACCTCCATCTCTGTACCCACCTCTGTACCCACCTCCACCACTACCTCTGTACCGACCTCCACCTCTACCTCTGTACCCATTTTCACCTCTACCTCTGTACCCACCTCCACTTCTACCACTGTACCCACCTCCACCTCTGTACCCACCTCCACCTCTATCTCTGTACCCACCTCCACCTCTACCTCTGTACCCACCTCCACCACTACCTCTGTACCCACCTCCACCTCTATCTCTGTACCCACCTCCACCTCTACCTCTGTACCCACCTCCACCTCTATCTCTGTACCCACCTCCACCTCTACCTCTGTACCCACCTCCACCTCTATCTCTGTACCCACCTCCACCTCTACCTCTGTACCCACTTCCACTTCTACCTCTGAACCCACCTCCACCTCTGTACCCACCTCCACCTCTATCTCTGTACCCACCTCCACCTCTACCTCTGAACCCACCTCCACCTCTGTACCCACCTCCACCTCTATCTCTGTACCCACCTCCACCTCTATCTCTGTACCCACCTCCACCTCTACCTCTGTACCCATCTTCACATCTACCTCTGAACCCTTCTCCACCTCTGTATGCATCTCCACCACTGTACCCACCTCCACCTCTACCTTTGTACCCACCCTCACCTCTCCATTGGTACCCACCCTCACCTCTACCTCTGTACCCACCTCCACACCTATGACCTTCCTCTTCTATCTCTCCCCTCAACTGTCCATACTGTGACTTTGAAAGACCATCCACTGGTCATTTACCTTCCACCATGACTACGCTGGTCTATAGTACAGGGCGTCTCTGGCTGTCTCCTCGTAGACAAGTTCACAGGTATTCACAATATTTCCCTTTCCCCAGAGGGGATTAATCATGAGGCCGGCGATTATAATTTGTTCCCAGAAAATGTGTCATGTCTGTGTGCGGCGATGTCTGATGTTCTGGAACCGAGGAGGAGTACCGACTCCATCAATCAGTATTACCAAGGTAACGTTGGGAAGGCCCCACTTCCCCCCCACGGGCAGCCGAACGGAAAGGCAATTATGCAGCCGGCAGTTGAGAGGAGAAGAATAGTGAGAGGGAGGGGGAAAGGAGGGGAGGAGGGAGAGGGAGCGAGAGGGAGGAGGAATCAAATCAAATCAAATGTATTTATATAGCCCTTCGTACATCAGCTGATATCTCAAAGTGCTGTACAGAAACCCAGCCTAAAACGCAAAACAGCAAACAATGTAGGTGTAGAAGCACGGTGGCTAGGAAAAACTCCCTAGAAAGGCCAAAACCTAGGAAGAAACCTAGAGAGGAACCAGGCTATGTGGGGTGGCCTGTCCTCTTCTGGCTGTGCCGGGTGGAGATTATAACAGAACATGGCCAAGATGTTCAAATGTTCATAAATGAACAGCATGGTCGAATAATAATAAGGCAGAACAGTTGAAACTGGAGCAGCAGCACGGCCAGGTGGACTGGGGACAGCAAGGAGTCATCATGTCAGGTAGTCCTGAGGCATGGTCCTAGGGCTCAGGTCCTCCGAGAGAGAGAAAGAAAGAGAGAAAGAGAGAATTAGAGAACGCACACTTAGATTCACACAGGACACCGAATAGGACAGGAGAAGTACTCCAGATATAACTAACTGACCCTAGCCCCCCGACACATAAACTACTGCAGCATAAATACTGGAGGCTGAGACAGGAGGGGTCAGGAGACACTGTGGCCCCATCCGAGGACACCCCCGGACAGGGCCAAACAGGAAGGATATAACCTCACCCACTTTGCCAAAGCACAGCCCCCACACCACTAGAGGGATATCTTCAACCAACAACTTACCATCCTGAGACAAGGCTGAGTATAGCCCAGAAAGATCTCCGCCTTGGCACAACCCAAGGGGGGGGGGTGACCACATCAGTGAATCAACCCACTCAGGTGACGCACCCCTTCCAGGGACGGCATGAGAGAGCCCCAGTAAGCCAGTGACTCAGCCCCTGTAATTGGGTTAGAGGCA
The DNA here is from genome assembly GCF_036934945.1 of Oncorhynchus masou masou. Taxonomy (NCBI): domain Eukaryota; kingdom Metazoa; phylum Chordata; class Actinopteri; order Salmoniformes; family Salmonidae; genus Oncorhynchus; species Oncorhynchus masou. Next base: position 16,177,845 of record NC_088220.1, on the reverse strand, counting down.
GAGAATCCCAGTGGAAAGAGGGGAACCGGCCAGGCAGAGACAGCGAGGGCGGTTCGTTGCTCCAGAGCCTTTCCGTTCACCTTCCCACTCCTGGGCCAGACTACACTCAATCATATGACCCACTGAAGAGATGAGTCTTCAGTAAAGACTTAAAGGTTGAGACCGAGTTTGTGTCTCTGACATGGGTCGGCAGACCATTCCATAAAAATGGAGCTCTATAGGAGAAAGCCCTGCCTCCAGCTGTTTGCTTAGAAATTCTAGGGACAATTAGGAGGCCTGCTTCTTCTGACCGTAGCGTACGTGTAGGTATGTACGGCAGGACCAAATCAGAGAGATAGGTAGGAGCAAGCCCATGTCATGCTTTGTAGGTTAGCAGTAAAACCTTGAAATCAGCCCTTGCTTTGACAGGAAGCCAGTGTAGAGAGGCTAGCACTGGAGTAATATGATCACATTTTTTGGTTCTGGTAAGGATTCTAGCAGCCGTATTTAGCACTAACTGAAGTTTATTTAGTGCTTTATCCGGGTAGCCGGAAAGTAGAGCATTGCAGTAGTCTAACCTAGAAATGACAAAAGCATGGATTAATATTTCTGCATCATTTTTGGACAGAAAGTTTCTGATTTCTGCAATGTTATGTAGATGGAAAAAAGCTGTCCTTGAAATGGTCTTGATATGTTCTTCAAAAGAGAGATCAGGGTCCAGAGTAACGCCGAGGTCCTTCACAGTTTTATTTTAGACGACTGTACAACCATTAAGATTAATTGTCAGATTCAACAGAAGATCTCTTTGTTTCTTGAGACTTAGAACAAGCATCTCTGTTTTGTCCGAGTTTAAAAGTAGAAAGTTTGCAGCCATCCACTTCCTTATGTCTGAAACACATGCTTCTAGCAAGGGCAATTTTGGGGCTTCACCATGTTTCATTGAAATGTACAGCTGTGTGTCATCCGCATAGCAGTGAAAGTTAACATTATGTTTTCGAATAACATCCCCAAGAGGTAAAATATATAGTGAAAACAATAGTGTTCCTAAAACGGAACCATGAGGAACACCGAAATTTACAGTTGACTTGTCAGAGGACAAACCATTCACAGAGACAAACTGATATCTTTCCAACAGATAAGATCTAAACCAGGCCAGAACTTGTCCGTGTAGACCAATTTGGGTTTCCAATCTCTCCAAAAGAATGTGATGATCGATGGTATCAAAAGCAGCACTAAGGTCTAGGAGCACGAGGACAGATGCAGAGCCTCGGTCCGATGCCATTAAAATGTCATTTACCACCTTCACAAGTGCCGTCTCAGTGCTATGATGGGGTCTAAAACCAGACTGAAGCATTTCGTATACATTGTTTGTCTTCAGGAAGGCAGTGAGTTGCTGCGCAACAGCCTTTTCTAAAAAAATTGAGAGGAATGGAAGATTCGATATAGGCCGATAGTTTTTTCTGGGTCAAGGTTTGGCTTTTTAAAGAGAGGCTTTATTACTGCCACTTTTAGTGAGTTTGGTACACATCCGGTGGATAGAGAGCCGTTTATTATGTTCAACATAGGAGGGCCAAGCACAGGAAGCAGCTCTTTCAGTAGTTTAGTTGGAATAGGGTCCAGTATGCAGCTTGAAGGTTTAGAGGCCATGATTATTTTCATCATTGTGTCAAGAGATATAGTACTAAAACACTTGAGCGTCTCTCTTGATCCTAGGTCCTGGCAGAGTTGTGCAGACTCAGGACAACTGAGCTTTGAAGGAATACTTAGATTTAAAGAGGAGCCCGTAATTTGCTTTCTAATAATCATAATCTTTTCCTCAAAGAAGTACATGAATTTATCACTGCTCAAGTGAAAGTCATCCTTTCTTGGGGAATGCTGCTTTTTAGTTAGCTTTGCTACAGTATCAAAAAGGAATTTCGGATTGTTCTTTATTTTCCTCAATTAAGCTAGAAAAATAGGATGATCGAGCAGCGGTACTGCACGGTACTGTCTTTCCAAGCTAGTCGGAAGACTTCCAGTTTGGTGTGGCGCCATTTCCGTTCCAATTTTCTGGAAGCTTGCTTCAGAGCTCGGGTATTTTCTGTGTACCAGGGAGCTAGTTTCTTATGAGAAATGTTTTTAGTTTTTAGGGATGCAACTGCATCTAGGGTATTGCGCAAGGTTAAATTGAGTTCCTCAGTTAGGTGGTTAACTGATTTTTGTCCTCTGGCGTCCTTGGGTAGACAGAGGGAATCTGGAAGGACATCAAGGAATCTTTGTGTTGTCTGTGAATTTATAGCACAACTTTTGATGTTCCTTGGTTGGGGTCTGAGCAGATTTTTTGTTGCAATTGCAAACGTAATAAAATGGTGGTCCGATAGTCCAGGATTATGAGGAAAAACATTAAGATCCACAACATTTATTCCATGGGACAAAACTAGGTCCAGCGTATGACTGTGACAGTGAGTGGGTCCAGAGACATGTTGGACAAAACCCAGTGAGTCGATGATGGCTCCAAAAGCCTTTTGGAGTGGGTCTGGGGACTTTTCCATGTGAACATTAAAGTCACCAAAGATTAGAATAGTATCTGCTATCACTACAAGGTCCGATAGGAGGAAGGAGTGAGAGAGGAGGGAGAGGGAGTGAGAGGGAGGAGGAAGGAGTGAGAGAGGAGGGAGAGGGAGCGAGAGAGGAGGGAGAGGGAGCGAGAGAGGAGGAGGAAGGAGTGAGAGAGGAGGGAGAGGGAGCGAGAGAGGAGGAGGAAGGAGTGAGAGAGGAGGGAGAGGGGGAGGAGGAAGGAGTGAGAGAGGAGGGAGAGGGAGGAGGAAGGAGTGAGAGAGGAGCGAGAGGGAGGAGGAAGGAGTGAGAGAGGAGGGAGAGGGAGCGAGAGGGAGGAGGAAGGAGTGAGAGAGGAGGGAGAGGGAGGAGGGAGGAGGAAGGAGTGAGAGAGGAGGGAGAGGGAGGAGGAAGGAGTGAGAGAGGAGGGAGAGGGAGCGAGAGGGAGGAGGAAGGAGTGAGAGAGGAGGGAGAGGGAGGAGGAAGGAGTGAGAGAGGAGCGAGAGGGAGGAGGAAGGACTGAGAGAGGAGGGAGAGGGAGTGAGAGGGAGGAGGAAGGAGTTAGAGAGGAGGGAGAGGGAGAGGGAGAGGGAGGAGGAAGGAGTGAGAGAGGAGGGAGAGGGAGGAGGAAGGAGTGAGAGAGGAGGGAGAGGGAGCGAGAGGGAGGAGGAAGGAGTGAGAGAGGAGGGAGAGGGAGCGAGAGGGAGGAGGAAGGAGGAGGGGAGGAGGAGAGGGGAGGAGGAAGGAGTGAGAGGAAAGGAGGAGGGAGAGGGAGCGAGAGGGGAGGGGAGGAAGGGAGTGAGAGAGGAGGGAGAGGGAGCGAGAGGGAGGAGGAAGGAGTGAGAGGGAGGGAGAGGGAGAGGGAGGAGGAAGGAGTGAGAGAGGGAGGGAGAGGGAGGAGGAAGGAGTGAGAGAGGAGGGAGAGGGAGCGAGAGGGAGGAGGAAGGAGTGAGAGAGGAGGGAGAGGGAGTGAGAGGGAGGAGAAAGGAAAGTGAGAGAGGAGGGAGAGGGAGGACTGGAATTGGAGTGAGATTCTGCATGTAGGGATCCCTTTAGGGACAACTGAGGGAGGAGGAAGGAGTGAGATTAGGAGGGAGAACTGTTATATCGACAGGAGGAGGAAGGAGTGAGAGGGAGGGAGAGGGATGCCTCTGAGAGAGGAGGAGGAAATGGTGAGAGAGAGGAGGGAGAGGGAGGAAAACCAAGGAGTGAGAGAGGAGGAGCAGGGAAACAAACCCAGGAGTGAGAGAGGAGGGAGAGGGAAAAAGATGGAGGAGGAAGGAGTGAGAGAGGAGGGAGAGGGAGAGGGAGGAGGAAGGAGTGAGACATCATATCCTTCTGGAGGGAGAGGGAGGAGGAAGGATCCAACACACATGAGAGAGGAGGGAGAGGGTTCGAGAGGGAGGAGGAAGGAGTCTGAGAGAGGAGGGAGAGGGAGGAGGAAGGAGTGAGAGATTCTTCTGATAGGGAGGAGGAAGGACTGGAGATCTAGGGAGAGGGAGTGAGAGGGAGGAGGAAGGAGTTCTAGAGAGGAGGGAGATCCTTCTGGAGAGGGAGAGGGAGGAGGAAGGAGTCTAACAGGAGGGAGATCTAGGAGGAAGGAGTGAGAGAGGAGGGAGAGGGTTCTATATCTAGGAGGAAGGATTCTGAGTTCTAGAGGAGGGAGAGGGAGTTCTAGAGGGAGGAGGAAGGAGTCTAACAGACATCCTTCTGGAGATCTAGGAGGAAGGAGTGAGATCTAACAGGGAGAGGGAGCGAGAGGGAGGAGGAAGGAGTGAGTTCTAGAGGAAAAGAGGGAGCGAGAGGGAGGACAATCATTCTGGTTCTAGAGAGGAGGGAGAGGGAGAGGGAGGAGGAAGGAGTGAGAGAGGAGGGAGATCTAGGAACATCATTCTGGTTCTATATCTAAACACATCCTTCTGGTTCTAAGGAGTTCTATAGGAGGGAGAGGGAGCTGGTTCTAGATCTAGGAGGAAGGATTGAGAGAACAGGGAGAGGGAGTGACAGGGAGGAGGAAGGATTCTTCTGGATATCTAGGAGGGAGATTCTGGTTCTAGGAGGAAGGAGTGATATCTAACAGGGAGAGGGAGCTGGTTCTATATCTAGGAGGAAGGAGTCTGAGATAGGAGGGAGATCCGGGTTCGATATCTAACAGGAAGGAGTCTAACACAGGGAGAGGGAACAGACAGGATTCTGGAAATAGTGAGAGAGGAGGGAGAGGGAACAGGAAGGATCTGACACAGGAGGGAGATCTAGGCAGATCATTCTGGAGTCAAGACAGGGAGAGGGAGCGATATCTAGGGGAGGATCATTCTGGTTCTAGTGAGACAGGAGGGAGATTCTGGTTCTAGATCTAGGAGGAAGGAGTGAGAGAGGAGGGTTCTAGAGGGAGGAGGAAGGTTCTATATCTAGAGAGGAGGGAGAGGGAAGAGGGATATCCAAAGGAGTGAGAGAGGAGGGAGAGGGAGGAGGAAGGAGTGAGAGAGGAGCGAGAGGGAGGAGGAAGGAGTGAACAGGATTCTGGCGAGAGGGAGGAGGAAGGGTGAGATCTAAAACATTCTTCTGGATAGGGAACACATGATTCTGAGGGAGGGAGGAAGGGTTCTATATCTAACAGGAGGGAGAGGGAGAGGGAGAGGGAGGAGGAAGGATATGAGAGAGGAGGGAGAGGGAGGAGGAAGGAGTGAGAGAGGAGGGAGAGGGAGCACACGAGAGGGAGGAGGAAGGAGTGAGAGAGGAGGGAGAGGGAGTGAGATCTAGGAGGAAGGAGTTCTAGATCTAGGAGGGAGAGGGAGGAGGAAGGAGTGATTCTGAGTTCTAGGAGGGACAGGGTCTGGTTCGATATCTAACACAAGGAGTAAGACACATAGGGAGAGGGAGCTTCTGATATCTAGGAGGAATCATTCTGGTTCTATATCTAGAGAGGAGGGAGAGGGAGACACAGGAGGAAGGAGTGAGAGAGGAGGGAGATCTAAGGAGGAAGGAGTGAGAGAGGGGAGGGAGATAGCGAACACAGGAGGAAGGGAGTGAGACAGGAGGGAGAGGGAGTGAGAGGGAGGAGGAAGGATCTAACACAGGAGGGAGAGGGAGGAGGAAGGAGTGAGATCTAACAGGGAGATCTAGCGACAGGGAGGAGGAAGGAGTGAGAGAGGAGGGAGAGAGGGAGCTAGAGGGAGGAGGAAGGAGTGAGAGAGGAGGGAGATCTAACGACATCAGGAGGAGGAACACATCCTGAGAGAGGAGGGAGAGGGAGGAGGAAGGAGTGAGAGAGGAGGGAGAGGGAACACAGGGAGGATCTAGAGAGGAGGGAGAGGGGAGCGAGAGGGAGGAGGAAGGAATGAGACAGGAGGGAGAGGGAGGAGGAAGGAGTCTAGAGAGGAGGGAGATCTAACGACACATCAGGTTCTAATCTAACAGAGATCAGGGGAGAAAGAGGAGGACTTAGAAACATTCCTGAGAAAGGAAAGGAGTAGATTGTCTGTCAGTTAAATGCAGAACTGTATCTCTTTCCTTTGTAATTGGTGAAGTGATCTATGAAACATAATGATTATTACCACACAAAACTGTTATATCTACACAAGTCAAGCTTCCACTGACCTCAAAAACAACAATAAAGGGATGCCTCTGTATGACAGTGTGGTTCGGTCTCAAATGGTACCCTGTTTCCTATAGTGTGCAACTAATGGCTCCGGTCAAAACCAATATACTGTATAGCAATTTGGATGATTTGCATCTCAAACAAACCCATCCAGCTCATCTCCACTTCTAATAACAGTGAAATATAAAAAATGTATCTCATCCGAGACACTTCTAGTTCTCTATCTATCTATCCAACACACATCCTTCTGGTTGTCTATCCAACACATATCCTTCTGGTTCTCTATTGATACAACACACATCCTTCTGGTTCTATATCTAACACACATCCTTCTGGTTCTATATCCAACACACATCCTTCTGGTTCTATATCTAACACACATCCTTCTGGTTCTATATCTAACACACATCCTTCTGGTTCTATATCTAACACACATCCTTCTGGTTCTATATCTAACACACATCCTTCTGGTTCTATATCTAACACACATCCTTCTGGTTCTATATATATCTAACACACATCCTTCTGGTTCTATATATATCTAACACACATCCTTCTGGTTCTATATCCAACACATTCTTCTGGTTCTATATCTAACACACATTATTCTGGTTCTATATCTAACACACATCATTCTGGTTCTATATCTAACACATCCGTCTGGTTCTATATCTAACACACATCATTCTGGTTCTATATCTAACACATTCTTCTGGTTCTATATCTAACACACATCCTTCTGGTTCTATATCTAACACACATCATTCTGGTTCTATATCTAACACATTCTTCTGGTTCTATATCTAACACACATCCTTCTGGTTCTATATCTAACACACATCCTTCTGGTTCTATATCTAACACACATCCTTCTGGTTCTATATATATCTAACACACATCCTTCTGGTTCTATATCCAACACATTCTTCTGGTTCTATATCTAACACATTCTTCTGGTTCTATATCTAACACACATCATTCTGGTTCTATATCTAACACATCCGTCTGGTTCTATATCTAACACACATCATTCTGGTTCTATATCTAACACATTCTTCTGGTTCTATATCTAACACACATCATTCTGGTTCTATATCTAACACACATCCTTCTGGTTCTATATCTAACACACATTCTTCTGGTTCTATATCTAACACACATCATTCTGGTTCTATATCTAACACATCCGTCTGGTTCTATATCTAACATACATCCTTCTGGTTCTATATCTAACACACATCCTTCTGGTTCTATATCCAACACATTATTCTGGTTCTATATCTAACACACATCCTTCTGGTTCTATATCTAACACAGAACACATCTGTGTTCTGAGGGTGTCAGGTTCTTGTCCGGTTCTGGCATTTAGTTCACCACAGACATGTCCCTGGGCCTGGAAATTATTGATTTTCCCCTCCAGGATGGAGAAGCTGTCTTCATTAAAGTATGGGGATTCTAGTGGGGGGATATAGGTAGCACACAGGAGGATATTTTTCTCTGTTAAGATCATTTCCTTTTGAATGTCTAACCAAATGTAAAATGTTCCTGTTTTGATTAATTTAATGGAGTGAGTTAGGTCTGCTCTATACCAAATTAGCATACCCCCTGAGTCCCTTCCCTGTTTCACACCTGGTAGTTTGGTGTATAGGACTACCAACTCTGTAACCTACAGGGCAATCAGTGGGTCCATCTCCTCTATACCAGGTTTCTTGCAGGATGACAATGTCTGTATTACCGATTTCTTTGGTGAAGTCCGGGTTCCTGCTCTTTAGGCCAAAGGCAGATAACCTCAGGCCTTGGATATTCCAGGATGATATTTTGAAGGCTTTGTGTTCCATAAAGTGTCCAATGTTGTTGGTCATGTGGTTTGGCCTCAGGGCAGTAAGTGTGAGCAGAGCCTGCTGAGCATCTGGTACATGCCATTGGCTTGGGCTAGTGTAAGAGTGGGGGTTGGGCCTGTTTGCCCGCTCACTACCTGGGCGAATATATGACTTCCATGCCCTCTTTGCGGTGGTGGGGTGCATGGGTTGGGCGGGAGGGGCATAGGTCTGATCTGAGGGGGCCTAAATGGGGTGTGGGCATGGTTGACATGGGGGGGTGTTGATTGGTTGGGGTGGGGGTGTGGATGTGGCTGGGGGTGCTGTGATCTAGATGTAAGTCCACTTGGCGTGCGTCCTCTATGTGTAGGTCCAGGGGGTGGTCCCGCAGGTCTGGGAGAGTGTCTCGCTGGTCTGGGTGGGGTGTCTATTGATCTGTTGCTCCTGTGTGAAGTGTTGGGGATACTTTTGAGAGCGATGTCCTTTAGAATCCGGGCAAAGGTGGGCACTGCTGCCTTGTAGAAGTGGACCTGGTCATAGAGGCTGTTCAAGTCCAGGCGAGAGTGGTGGGCCAGGAAAACATTTGGTTTTGAGGTACAGCCACAGGAAATACTTGCGTTTACCCGCTGTATTGTGGCAGGGTGGAAGTCTTTTCGTGGTAGCAGGATGGAGATAACCACTTGTGCGTTGGGGAAAGTAGAAGATGCTTTTTCAATCACTCCCTTCAGTGCTGTGGCCACCCTTTCATGCTGTGCTCTCAGGTCGTTTGTGCATGTGTGTATTATTACGTGGCTGGGTGAACCTAGTTCATCGTCAGACAGAAGGTCTAGGGTGCGCTGGGTGTTTGGACACCAGAGTTTAGACACACTGTGTTTGGGAAAAGGTTTTTGTCTTGTATATATTTCCCATCTGAGTCCATAAGGAGAACAATCTTGTGTATGTCCTCATGGGGTGTGTGGGGGGGCTATCAGGGTGGCTGACGGGTTGTCAGAAGGGCTATCAGGGTGGCTGACGGGTGGGGGGGGGTGTTCAGAGGGGGTGAGAGCCACTGGGCTTGGGGTTCTTCATTTGTCTGTTCTGCTGTGGTGTCGATGCTATGGTCAGGGCCTGGTGTGGACTGTTTTGCTGTGGTGTCGAGACTTTTGTCGGGTGCTGAGATGGGCTGTTCTGCTGGCTTCTCTGCGGGGGTGGCCACCTCTCTAGTGGGTTGTTCTCTGTCACACGCCATCCCCCTCAACCTCTCCTCCAGCAGTATGATCCTCTCCTCTAGTGCTTTGTTCTTCTCCTGCTCCTGCTCTTTCACCTGTTGAAGTTGTCTCACCACTGTCCAGAGTGCTGATATGTCTCTCTCCACCTTCAGCACCCTGGGTCTGGTTAAGTGAGTGTTGTTGTGATGGACTGTTGTCTGGTTAAGGGGTTGTTGTTGTGCTGGACTGTTGTCTGGGTCTGTGCTGACTGGAGTGTAATCACCTGCTGTTCCAGCTCCACCTGCCTTACCTCCAGCTGGTTGAATGTATCCTTCATTTCAATGAGAGGGTAGTACTCTGTGCTGGAAGGTTGACTGGTCTGACCCGCTCGGGGTGGCTCGTCTGTGGGGTTATATAATGAAGAGGTCTGGTCTGACCCGCTCGGGGTGGCTCGTCTGTGGGGTTATATAATGAAGAGGTCTGGTCTGACCCGCTCTCAAGCTCTAGCCTTTTCCGGGGTGGCTCGTCTGTGGGGTTATCTCAGGATTTTCAAAATATGGTGGCTCAAAGTCTGTGAGGTTATATAATGAAGAGGTCTGGTCTGACCCGCTGGGGTGTGGCTCGTCTGTCTGGCTAGGGTTATATAATGAAGACATTTTCCGGATTAACTGGTCTGACCCAAGGTGTTTTTTCACATATCTCTTCATTGGTGGCTTGCTTTCGTCTGTGGGGTTATATAATGAAGAGGTCTGGTCTGACCCCACAAATACGCTGCTGCAGACACCTTGGGGTGGCTCGTCTGTGGGAGTTATATAATGAAGAGGTCTTGGCATTTCTGACCCAGAGTGTTTTCTTTCGGGCATAGTGGCATCGTCTGTTTAAAACGGGGTTATCCAAAAATACCCCCATGAAGAGGTCCGGTCTGACCCGCTCGGGGTGGCTCGTCTGTGGGGTTATATAATGAAGAGGTCCGGTCTGACCCGCTCGGGGTGGCTGACGTCTGTGGGGTTATATAATGAAGAGGTCTGGTCTGACCCGCTCGGGGGGTGGCTCGTCTGTGGGGTTATATAATGAAGAGGTCTGGTCTGACCCGCTCGGGGTGGCTCGTCTGTGAGGTTATATAATGAAGAGGTCTGGTCTGACCCGCTGGGGGTGGCTCGTCTGTAGGGTTATATAATGAAGAGGTCTGGTCTGACCCGCTCGGGGTGGCTCGTCTGTGGGGTTATATAATGAAGAGGTCTGGTCTGACCCGCTAGTCGGGGTGGCTGTTCTGACCTGTCTGTGGGGTTATATAATGAAGAGGTCCGGTCTGACCCGCTCGGGGTGGCTCGTCTGTGGGGTTATATAATGAAGAGGTCCGGTCTGACCCGCTCGGGGTGGCTCGTCTGTGGGGTTATATAATGAAGAGGTCTGGTCTGACCCGCTCGGGGTGGCTCGGGGTGGCTCCCGTCTGTGGGGTTATATAATGAAGAGGTCTGGTCTGACCCGCTCGGGGTGGCTCGTCTGTGGGGTTATATAATGAAGAGGTCTGGTCTGACCCGCTCGGGGTGGCTCGTCTGTGGGGTTATATAATGAAGAGGTCTGGTCTGACCCGCTCGGGGTGGCTCGTCTGTGGGGCTATATAATGAAGAGGTCTGGTCTGACCTGCTCGGGGTGGGGGTATCTTTCTCAAGGGAGAGCTTCTCCTGCTGGGCTAATTCTTTGATTTGGTGAAAGTCCAGCTGAAACCGTTTTGGGGTACCCTGTACCATTACTGTTCCAGACGTATAGAGATTTATATTAGCTGACTCAGAGTCCTCGTTGTCAAGTATCCTGAGTTTCCACCCCTCATTAACAAAGGGGTAGTGTACTCATATAGCACTGTGCCCTGCCAGGGATGGTTTGTGAGGAAGAAAAGGTTGCTGGTGTTCCCATTTTTGTAATAGTCAGCAAAAAGTGTCTCTTGATTTTCCATAAGGAGCTTCATTTTGTAATCTTTTCTTGCCTTATCACTCTTTACATACACAGGGTACTGAATTTGAATGACCTCTGAACAGCAGGAGGCAGCTTCTAAGGCCTCTCCAGTTGGTTGGAGTAGACTGTGTGACTCTCCTGCCATTGTTGTGCTAAAGGACTTTGACACCTCTCACTTGACACGTCAGTGCTAGTTGAAGCTGTATCAAGCTTGGCAGCCTTATGTTAGAATTCAGTCCTTATAAAGTAACGTAATGTATTTTTCTTCTTGGCTTTTGGAAATAAAATATAGTTTCAGACTAAACATTATTCACTCAGGTCCAGGTTGGATGGTGTTTTCAGGTTTCTGTTGTTTTCCAGAGAATTTTCTATATAGAATAATAATCCTTGGTAGTTGTAAACCTTCCAGGTGATTCCGTAATTCTGTCCAAAATCAGGTTGTAGGTTTTGAGTTTTGATTTGAAGTGAAGGTTATATTGTAGAGGGTAGCATCCTGTATATGTTCCTGACAAAAAATCCAAGTTTATCTAACTCTAAATCTATCTTTTTTAAAGAAAAGGCTGAAAAATGCAGGAGCTCGTCTGATCATCTAGTCTACCTCTATCCAACACACATCCTTCTGGTTCTCTGTCTAACACACATCCTTCTGGTTCTCTGTCTAACACACATCCTTCTGGTTATCTATCTATCTATCTATCTATCTATCTATCTATCTATCTATCTATCTATCTATCTATCTATCTATCTATCTATCTATCTATCTAATACACATCCTTCTGGTTCTATATCCAACACACATCATTCCATTCCTTCCTCACTTGGCAGGATCAAAACAAGCCTGGGCTGTGTCCCAAATGGTACTATATTCCCTAAATAGTGCACCATTTATTTTGTCCAGGGCCAAAAACGCTCTGGTCAAAAGTAGCTTAATGCACTGTGTAGGGAATGGGTGCAGTTTGGGAAAAAGACATGGCCAATCGATTTCCAAGGCGGCTAATTAAGTTTACCGTCAATAACTTGTCCCAATTAAGACGGGGAGTTGGACTCAGGCACGGAATACCACCAGGTTCCATATTGATCTCTCGCTCCCAGGCATCCATCCAAGTTCAATCAGACTAGACCCAGTAATGCACTTCTCTTCTCTCCCCTACCCGTCTGCCTCCTCTTCCTCCCCGTCCTGGCTGTCAGTCAACAAGTGGTCCAATCAAGAGCGCCTGCCTGCAGACAAAGCGAGTAACAAGCCAAAACCATCACACTCCATTGTTGCTTACTGCTTGTGACATTAAGGGCAATCTGTCCAGAACCATCAAACCAAGCAGCCAGGTTGAAGCTTTTTTAAAGAGACGGGAACCACTTTGGTTATGACGCGATCATTTCAGCTGTGTGTTGTGTTTTGTACATGTTGAAGCCTTGGCCTATCTTGTATATTGTATGTTGGAAACATCCACCTTCATCTGTTTTAAAGCAACAATATGTAACTTTTTGAGCAAACTGACCAAATTCACATAGAAATGCGAGTTATAGATATTGTATTATTATTGAAAGCAAGTCTAAGAAGTGTTAGATCTGTTTTATGTGCTCTCTTTCTATGCTTCCCGTTATTAAGTTTTGTTTTTGCATCTTTTACTTTCGGTTTTGTACACCAGCTTTGAACAGTTGAAAATACAATATTTTTGGGTTATGGAAAATATATTTCACAGCGTTTTAGATGGTACAATAATTCTCTACACAATGACTGCTTGTTGTGTCACATAAACTGAAATTAGGTGAACTACTAGAATTTTAGCAACCAGGAAATAGAGGAGCGATATTTGCATAGTGCACCTTTGAAGGAAACACAGAGGGAAGTGCAACAACAGAGTTTGTGTTAATTATCCTACTGTCAGTTTTTTTCCTTGGTCTCTACAGTAAATCAAATCAAATTTCTATCTCGCTCTCTCCTCTCTCCTTCTTTCCAGATCTCTATATCCAATCACGATTTATCCTTTCTTTTCTTCTCTCTCCTTCTTTTTTCATTATTTCACTCCTTTCTCCTCTCTCCCTTCGCCAACTCTCATCCTCTCTCTTCCTCTCTCTTCCACCCCTCTCTTATCATTCAATCTCTCTTTTTCTCCCCTTCTCTGTCTTTCTCCCTGCACCCTCTCTCTCTCTCTCTCTCTCTCTCTCTCTCTCTCTCTCTCTCTCTCTCTCTCTCTCTCTCATATTCTCCCTCTCTTATTATTTTCTCTCTCTCTCCATGTTACCGGTCCCTCCTGCGCTCCCTGGGGAGACTGAGGTATGACAGCCTTACTTTATTCTCCTGATCTTCATCTGTAAAGCTGTTAGGCTTCCTGTCACCTCCTGAAAAACACACTCCCTCAAGCACTATGACAGACAGACAGACAGACAGACAGACAGACAGACAGACAGACAGACAGACAGACAGACAGAGACAGACAGACAGACAGACAGACAGAGACTAAGGCTGCCATTTGAGACAGCCTTAGACTAGCCTACAACCTTGAATGTAATGATGACCTATTTAGCAACACCACCTGGTCCATTAGAATCTTGACACATGGCTATATTCCATTCACAGGGTTCATATAGAGTTCTATAGGATGAGTAAATGGAGGGCTCACAACATTCTATTACTACATGTATGGTGAATTGTATTGATTTACTTTTCATACATTGAGCTTAGAACAATATGCATCAGCTCTTCAGTTTGGTCAAGCCAATCAGTTTATTTTTTGCTTGATTTTATCAGGACTTTCAAATCAGAGGTTACAAAGAAGTAATTTCACTTTGAAAGAACACTAGAGAACAAACATGGAACACAGATGTCAGAACACAGAGAGAACACACACTGTTCTATACAGCTCACAATAATGCAGGTTATGTTACATTGATACTCCCCCTACCATTTCCTGTTTGCTATGCGGTGAGATGTGCACTACAGTGGATTAGATATGCTAAAGACACATGAATCATGAACATTCCTCTGGAGAGGAAGGTAGCAGGTCATATATGGTGCTGTGTCGGTGTGTAGCAGGCCTGTCCTATGGTGAGGGTTTGAGGGAGCCCCCTAACCATTGATCACGCACTGGTATCTTTTTTTTCAAAAACTTTGGCTAATGTGATCAATCAATTTTTACAACCCTTTTTACATCAGCAGTTGTCAGCAGTTGTGACCCCCCTCACCATCATCACTCCTGTCCCTACCGTCCGACATGGATGGCCAACCAAATAGATGTCTTCACCAGGAGCAGGAACTCTCTGAAACCTAGAGACCTGCATGCTCTCCATTACTTCAGCTAGCTAACTGTTATCTCCAGTTTGTTTAGCTTCTTTTTTGTCTGTATACTGCAATTCAGCTTTCAGCTGTGAATGTGTACAAGACAGCCTAACCAATAATAACAGCCTAAAATCCCAATGACCAAGCAAAGCAGAGGCAGAAACACAGTGGCTTGGAAAAACTCCCTTGGAGGAGAAGAAAACAGCATGTTTTTGTCTTGAAAGTTTGTAGCTGATATTGTACTTTGTAAGACAATAAAACATTTAAATAAAACCAGTCTCAACACCCATCACCATGTATTCCTCTCCACTCCTCCATTGTCTGTGACTGAAGTGTCTCTGACTGGAAGTACTTTGCCATGGTTTTATCAGTAACATTTCTGTTAAATTGGAAACAAGAAGAAATTACTTCAGCTTAAAGCCTCCTAATCTTTCCAAATGTTATTGTCTGAGAAAATATGTTAATACCCTACTTGGGTTTCTGGAGACAATAACTGGGAGAAAGCAATTTTACCATTAGCTGAGGAGAAAGTGCTTTGGCTGGGTCTGATAAACGAGCTTATCCCTAATCCTAATTGTGTCAAAGGAAGGATTTAGTGCTTCATTTGATAAACAAGCACAGGGGCATCACATCCATATTGTCGAGTGCAATCAATCCCTACATGGAAACCAGGGCTGCTGTTTAACCTTGCAGTTGTTCCATAGAGATGAAGCACTGATCCGGAGGCATAGGAGAGTGTACATACATATAGGATGCGTCTGAAATGACACCCTATTCCCTACATAGTGAACTACAGTAGACCATGGCCCCTGGTGAAAAGTAGTGCACAATGCAGGGAATAGAGTGCCATTTGGGATGCATCCAGTGTCCAATAGGAAGTAATTGGAAGGACTTGACTGTAAAAGCTGCTTCGGTAACCTTACAGATTACAAACCCCTTATCAGTAACCAAACAGTCATACTTGTGTGTGTGCTAGTGTTCCCCCATAGTAATTATCCATGCTGAACCTTAAAGTGGTTACAGTCATGAATGTTTTGGCCATTAGAAGAGCTCACCCACAAGCCATGCAATAAAACGAAGGTAGGCCATTTGTATACAAACCAGCAGGATCGAAAACGACGCATACAGTGACTTGCGAAAGTATTCGGCCCCCTTGAACTTTGCGACCTTTTGCAACATTTCAGGCTTCAAACATAAAGATATAAAACTGTATTTTTTTGTGAAGATTCAACAACAAGTGGGACACAATCATGAAGTGGAACAACATTTATTGGATATTTCAAACTTTTTTAACAAATCAAAAACTGAAAAATTGGGCGTGCAAAATTATTCAGCCCCTTTACTTTCAGTGCAGCAAACTCTCCAGAAGTTCAGTGAGGATCTCTGAATGATCCAATGTTGACCTAAATGACTAATGATGATAAATACAATCCACCTGTGTGTAATCAAGTCTCCGTATAAATGCACCTGCACTGTGATAGTCTCAGAGGTCCGTTAAAAGTGTAGAGAGCATCATGAAGAACAAGGAACACACCAGGCAGGTCCGAGATACTGTTGTGAAGAAGTTTAAAGCCGGATTTGGATACAAAAAGATTTCCCAAGCTTTAAACATCCCAAGGAGCACTGTGCAAGCGATAATATTGAAATGGAAGGAGTATCAGACCACTGCAAATCTACCAAGACCTGGCCATCCCTCTAAACTTTCAGCTCATACAAGGAGAAGACTGATCAGAGATGCAGCCAAGAGGCCCATGATCACTCTGGATGAACTGCAGAGATCTACAGCTGAGGTGGGAGACTCTGTCCATAGGACAACAATCAGTTGTATATTGCACAAATCTGGCCTTTATGGAAGAGTGGCAAGAAGAAAGCCATTTCTTAAAGATATCCACAAAAAGTGTTGTTTTAAGTTTGCCACAAGCCACCTGGGAGACACACCAAACATGTGGAAGAAGGTGCTCTGGTCAGTTGAAACAAAATTGAACTTTTTGGCAACAATGCAAAATGTTATTGTCAGGACCCGGTTACGAACCTGGGTCTCCGGAGTGAGAAACAGTCACTTAACCAACTGAGCCACGAATAGTCAGCAGAACCCAGAAGATGAGGCAGACACAGCAGTACTTAAGACGGTGTATTTAATAAAGTAAAAAGGAGAAGTCCTTCAATACAAAAAATGGCAAATCCAAAAGGTGGTAGGAATAGCACAAAAAAGCCTCAAGAGATACTCGAAAACAAAAACAGAATTCCACAAGAGCATCCACCGGAATCGACAAGAATACACAGAACACTAGGGCTGGGTGCTAACATACAAACACAGAGCACAGAACTGAGGGAAACTAAGGGTTTAAATACAATCAGGGGAAACTAGGCACAGGTGCAAATAATAATGGGAATCAAGGGAAAAAACATAAGGTCAAAAAGCACAATGGGGGCATCTAGTGACCAAAACCCGGAACAACCCTGGCCAAATCCTGACAGTTATGTTTGGCGTAAAAGCAACACAGCTCATCACCCTGAACACACCATCTCCACTATCAAACATGGTGGTGGCAGCATCATGGTTTGGGCCTGCTTTTCTTCAGCAGGGACAGGGAAGATGGTTAAAATTGATAGGAAGATGGATGGAGCCAAATACAGGACCATTCTGGAAGAAAACCTGATGGAGTCTGCAAAAGACCTGAGACTGGGACGGAGATTTGTCTTCCAACAAGACAATGATCCAAAACATAAAGCAAAATCTACAATGGAATGGTTCAAAAATAAACATATCCAGACCTGAATCAAAAGTCCAGACCTGAATCCAATCGAGAATCTGTGAAAAGAACTGAAAACTGCTGTTCACAAATGCTCTCCATCCAACCTTACTGAGCTCGAGCTGTTTTGGAAGGAGGAATGGGAAAAAATTTCAGTCTCTCGATGTGCAAAACTGATAGAGACATACCCCAAGCGACTTACAGCTGTAATCACAGCAAAAGGTGACTCTACAAAGTATTAACTTAAGGGGGCTGAATCATTTTGCACGCCCAATTTTTCAGTTTTTGATTTGTTTGAAATATCCAATAAATGTCGTTCCACTTCATGATTGTGTCCCACTTGTTGTTGATTCTTCACAAAAAAATACAGTTTTATATCTTTATGTTTGAAGCCTGAAATGTGGCAAAAGGTCGCAAAGTTCAAGGGGGCCGAATACTTTCGCAAGGCACTGTATATCGCCTGGATCACACCGATAGCGTCGTTGGGTTTTGTTACACCAGAAGTCCATTCCTTTCCAATGGAACGCTGCATTTGTCCTGCAGAATTGTGTTGCAGAGGCAGTTGCAGTGCGATCTGTGTGGTGCATACGTTGGATTTATTGAATTTATGCATCAAATTTTATGTATAGACGGCTTGACAGAAATGGTAAATGTTGAAGTTTTGTTTCATACATATCCAGATTATGCTACGTACCATTTTGCTGTTGGTATGTTAAAGGCACTGCACGATCAATCCGACATCTGTGTTGTCCATACAGCATTAACTGGGATGTGGCCGCCACAGAAGAGAGAGCAGACCTTTTTTTGTTCTTCATGGAGCAACGCAGAGCTGTTGTGAAGGAATTTTGGTATTTATTAGGATCCTCATTAACCGCTGCAAAAGCATCAGCTACTCTTCCTGGTCTCCACATGAAACATGACATCATACATAGTACAGAACATGATTCGCTTAGAAGGAAGTGAGCTTGTGTTCATACAGGACCTCCCGCCATCCATCATTCAACCAATCATGTCAATGCAGAGCTGAATGGAGCCCTCCACAATGTAACAACATTTGAGAGGTGCACAGCGATGCAGAACAGAGCTCAATTTGGCCTCTGCATGCCTACAGAGGCTCCACAAGTACGTCACACCATCCATTTGGCACCTACAACCACATTTTCAGTTCAAGCATAAATTGGCTTTTAGATGTATGTGCCAATGCATAAACAGTGCAATTACGCAAAGGTTATTTATTTTAATTTGATTTAACCTTTATTTAACTAAGCAAGTCAATTAACAACACATTCTTAATTACAAACCCTAACCCGGACGATGTTGGGCCAATTGTGCGCCTGGAATCAAACCAGGGTCTGTAGTGACGCCTCTAGCACTGAGATGCAGTGTCTTAGACCACTGGGTAACATTCCCCCCATAGATGCATTTGAGTACATTAGAATGTAGAATGATGCCAAATTCAGATGTAAGAAAACGTTATACACTAATTAAACACCAGATGAACCAAGGAACCATAGCAGTTATGACTATTTGAATCTAATTCCAAGTGTATAAAACAAAATAAAAACAGAGCGGCCACGAGACCCTCCTCGTGCGCGTCTCCTGAGAGGATGGTGGGTGCATTCCGTAAGTAGAGGCTCGAGCTGAGGTCACGGTTCTATATCATTGTAGCCGAAGACACGCGGGCGTCAGCAGCGCGCGAGAGAAAGAGCGGGAGGAGAGAAAAGATAGTGACTGCAGTTGCACGTTCCCTCTCGACATTGGATCTATGTTGTTGTAAGAGCATCTGTAACTGGTAGGAAAGGAGTGGTGAAGAGGAGGTATTCACTAACTCACCAAGGAAAGACCTGTGCTTGGATTTTGCCTCTTTTTTCTTCACCAATGCAAAAGGAAATATGCAGCGAAGCGTCACCCTCCTGTACACCAGTTTTCTGGGGATGTGCTTGGGTTCAAGTTTTCCAAGTAACATCAATATAGGTAGGTGCAAAACCCACGCGTAAAATGAAGCCTGGCAGAATTATTGTATTTTTGTATGTATTTGTTTAGTGTACACATTTGATTTCTTGGCATAGGCCTATTTGTATGGACAATGGCAAGTTCGTGAATATGCTTTTTCTGAGGCTATAAAGTTGTATTCAACATATTTTGCTGATACAAGAGTCCGGAAATATGTATCTGTCTGTGTTTGCGTTTTATTTGCAAACGTTTGATAAATAACCGTTGAATATGTATCTTTCACAGGGGGACTATTCCCAACCGAATCTCACGAATATGACGTGTTTCGGTTCGCGCTCTCGCACCACCAGGATATCCCCAAACTGGTGCCGCAGGTGGATATGGTCAAGATAGGCAACAGCTTCTCCATGACATATGCCTGTAAGTATTTTTTCCCAGGGTCTCTGTTCTCCCCATTCCACCCATCCCTCCCAGTTATTTCTTAGTTTACCTCGTGGGTTATTTATTCATACAATCAATCTGTTGTCCTCCCGCTCATCGAAACCACTGGCCAACGCTTGTCCAGAAATGATTAGTCTGTGCTACGTAGAGGTGTCTGACATTGACAGATGTAGTTATGATATATACAATTACATATGGTTATTCTGTCACTGTAAAGATGGTCCGAAAATGTGATTTTTTGCATCCATCTGCATCGCTCTCTTTCATAAGAGGCTGGGTGTGCGCGCGTGTGTGATTCTCGTAAGAGGCTGTGTGTGTGTGACACTCTTCTAAGAAGCTGTTGTGTGTGGGTGTGTGTGACTATCTTATAAGAGGCAATGTGTGTGCGTTTGTGTGACTCTTAAGAGGCACTGTGTGTGCGTGTGTGAGCAAGAGAGAGACCTCATTGCAATGAGCACTTTTTTTCTGACAAATCTACCCATATCAGTAGTATCATGTAGGCTACAGACAATATAACCAGATGGTTATATACTTTATATTTAAAATATTGATTTTGTTTTGACACCCTTCCCCCATTTAGCCTACTACACAAGCCAACATTGAACTATGACCTGTGACAGCGCTGATCGAGCAACTTGGACATTCAGGATAAACCTGTTCCCACAAAGCCCTGTTCCTTATTACAGATGGCTTTCTATTCGTTTAGCTTCAGCTGGCACCAGCTACTCAGGTTAGCTTTCTCAGTACAGTAGCCTAGCCTACAACACTATACCACTCAAATGCGCCGTGACTCACTCAACTTCATAAGGTAGGCTCTGTGTGTTTCAGGAACACTTCAGGGTTCTAATTACTGTAACACTGTAGGAGAAATATTACATAGTAGACATTCAATTTGTTCACCTTTAGACATCATTATCTTCATGGATGAGCTCACTTACATGGGGGCGAGCGTGTAAGGTGACACTCAGGCACGTAGGAAAGAGGATTTATAGTTTATTGTAAAGCACTGTGGATCAATGGTGGTCACCGGTCCAAGCAGCTAAGTTACTCTCCTGTGGGTACATCAACCACCGAATCGTCATTACACAGCCTGTCTGCTCTGATGATGCCCAAATCAAATCATGCTTAAAATCGTTTTAGCAGCACTGTCACAATCACCTTCCCTTAACAGATACAGACACTGAAGCAGCTTTGTAACATGTTTTAAAGACCAAAGTGATATGGTAGCCCAATCATTCCCCCGTCTGCTGAAAATCAAGAAAAAAACATTATAAAATGAAAAATAACTTAATTTTGGGAGTTATGTATGTGTATTTTTGTGTTTTCCAACCTCCACTTTTGGGATTTTAAACACCAAGGTGCCCTTGAGGTTTTGTTTATTTAAGTTGGTACATCTAAAGGTAGGCAATGTCCCAGGTGCTCCATGTTGGACACTGTGCATCAGGCCTATGCAGCTGGGTGCTGGCTCCAGATGAAACATACACAATAGATTCTCCACCCTGACAACTCTCTCTTTCCACACTAGTCTCCTCAGGACTGCTTGAAGTGCGACATTCAATTTCACTGGCAGAGTCTTCAGACATTGATAACCGTGTTGTTTCTGTGTTCTTTTTCCTACTCTGAGACAAGACTTGAATTTAAAGGCAGTTTTTATTCTGTTTCACATACTTGCCATGCTTTTCCTCTGATCTCTGCCTCGGCTCTGAAGAGACGCAGTTCCGTTTTGAAAAAAAACTGAATGAAAAGGAAATCAGAAAAAATGGAAACCATGGATGTATTTTAAGTCAGATGATATCTAATGCAATAGGACTGTAACACATGATATCTAATGCAATAGGACTGTAACACATGATATCTAATGCAATAGGACTGTAACTCATGATATCTAATGCAATAGGACTGTAACACATGATATCTAATGCAATAGGACTGTAACACATGATATCTAATGCAATAGGACTGTAACACATGGTATCTAATGCAATAGGACTGTAACACATGATATCTAATGCAATAGGACTGTAACACATGATATCTAATGCAATAGGACTGTAACACATGGTATCTAATGCAATAGGACTCTAACACATGGTATCTAATGCAATAGGACTGTAACACATGATATCTAATGCAATAGGACTGTAACACATGATATCTAATGCAATAGGACTGTAACACATGATATCTAATGCAATAGGACTGTAATTTTTAATTTTAATTTTTTATTTATTTTACCCTAATTTTACCAGGTAAGTTGACTGAGAACACATTCTCATTTACAGCAACGACCTGGGGAATAGTTACAGGGGAGAGGAGCACACTACACAGGGCAATGTCCCCAATCCTTGCCCTGGGGCATTGGGATATTTTTTTTTTAGAGCAGAGGAAACGGTGCTTCCTACTGGCCCTCCAACATCACTTCCAGCAGCACCTGGTCTCCCATCTCACTTCTGGTCCCCACAAGAATAGTTAAACACGTCCGGCATGAGGGGGAAGAATCAGCATGTTTACCAGAACAGTTATTGTAACCATTACACAACAATGTTATGTAGGAATGTCAATTACACCTGTCATAACGGCTCACTAACCTTTAATGTAGCCTACATCTTAGCTGACGCAGCTGGAGATTAGGGGGAGTATATTTTCCCTAGGCTAACACTAAATGAACTTTCTTGAGGAATTCCTATTCAAACTAGAGCCAGAAATGTGAAATATTGATGCTCCCTGTCATTTATGCCCCAAGGTTTTTTTTTGTATGTCACATTTCGACCCATCAGATCTGTGTCACAAACCAGGTTTCCATTCAACTGTTTATGCAAGTAAAGTTCCACGTTGGATAAAAAATGTCATGACAGGCCTGATGAAAACTTTCCAAATGTCGACAAAGCAAAATACGCTAGACAAGGTGGGATCTTTTTGTGTTGTTAAAATGAATTATGCGAGAAATGTCGGTGGAAACGCTTTTATGTGCAAATATTAATATCAAACCATAATATCAAAGTAAACTTAGTCACACGATGACATGTTGTGTGATCCTCGCACTACGATTCATCAGGAAAGCATGCAGTTAAGATCTTGCTCCCATGGACAATTAAATACCTGTCTATTTGTGTAAAAATCACCCTGATTTAACTCTTTAGTCATATCCTATTTTCTTATGGCCCTGCCTACACCTAACGACTTGTTTAAAAAAAATTATATGAGCAAAATATATTCAATTTGATTTGGAATGGCAAGCCAGTTAAAATTAAATGGGCCTAGTTTTATAATGAATATTAATTTAGAGGGCAGAAATGATTCAATATTAAAGCATTAGACCTCTCACTAAAGGCTTCAGTCATACAAAAACTATGCTTAAATCCAAACGGGTTCTCAAGAATAACTTTTTCTCTTTATTCAGATTACAGCCTCTCATTTTGGTTATTTGAAAATGAAATCATCTCCAAAATATCGCTATTTTTAAAACAAGCCAAAGAAAGTTGGTTACTATTTCAGTTTAATCCACCAGAAAAAAACAGAACAAATATTACAGCAAATATTATGGCTCAACTCAAATATATTCATGTAAAAATATAAAATGTTAAAAATGGTATAATCTTTGTAAATTATATCATAAATAGGACTGGTGGTTATGTAACAAATGCAGCTAAAGGAAATATATGTGTCACGTGTGCTCCCTCTCCGGCCTCTAGGTCACCAGGTTGCCGATTATTACGCACACCTGTCACCATCCTTACGCGCACCTGTGCGTCATTCGACTCACCTGGACTCCATCACTTCCTTGATTACCTGCCCTATATAAGTCACTTCCTTTGGTTCCTTCCCCAGGCGTTATTGTTTCTGTTTCAGTTTCATGTCTGTGCATTGTTCGTGTTTCTTGGTTTGCGTTATGTTTTCATTTATTAAATGATTCACTCCCTGAACTTGCTTCCCGACTCCCTGCGCACACGTTACAATATGGAAATATCTGCTCTATTCAAAATATAGCCAACTCATTTCAGCATTACAGCAAAAATGGTGGAGGCAAGTGGAAAGGGGAGAAGGTAAGGAACTTGTCTGTCGGCCCCGCATTAAAGACCAAAATTGGCAAAAAGATTTGTGATGAATAAAAAAAGTGTACCAGTTTCATTTATTAAGGACCAAACATTGACAGCTGTGCCATACAGGTGGCAAAATAGTTGGGAAGAGATTTTCGATGTACCGATTCCATGGCACATGGTTTATGAACTGATACACAAAACGATGTCGGATTCAAAACTTAGTTTTTCAGTTTCAATTATTATATAAAATTCTTGCAACCAACAGTGCCTTCGAAAAGTATTCAGACCCCTTGACTTTTTCAGTTTCTTATGTTACAGCCTTATTCTAAAAAGTATTAAATAAGATAAAAATTCTTCAGCAATCTCCACACAATACCCCATAATGACAAAGCGAAAACAGGTTTTTAGAATTTTTTGCAAAAAACAGAAACATCTTATTCACGTAAGTATTCAGAACCTTTGCTCAGGTGCATCCTTTTTCCATTTATCATCATTGAGATGTTTCTTGATTGGAGTCCTTGATTGGAATCCACCTGTCATAAATTAAATTAATTGGACATGATTTGGAAAGGCACACACCTGTCTATATAAGGTCCCACAGTTGACAGTGTATGTCAGAGCAAAAACCAAGCCATGAGGTCAAAGGAATTTTCCGTAATGCTCAGAGACAGGATTGTGTTGAGGCACAGATCTGGGGAAGGGTACCAAAAATATTCTGCAGCATTGAAGGTCCCCAAGAACACAGTGGCCTCCATCATTCTTAAATGGAAGAAGTTTGGAATCAACCTTATGGTCACTGACAGAACTCTAGAGTTCCTCTGTGGAGATGGGAGAACCTTCCAAAAGGACAACCATCTCTGCAGCACTCCACCAGTCAGGCCTTTATGGTAGAGTGGCCAGACGGAAGCCACTCCTCTGTAAAAGGCACATGACAGCCCGCTTGGAGGTTGCCAGAAGGCACCTAAAGACTCTCAGACCATGAGAAACAAGATTCTCTGGTCTGTTGAATCCAAGATTGAACTCTTTGGCCTGAATGCCAAGCGTCACGTCTGGAGGAAACCTGGCCCATCCCTACGGTGAAGCATGGTGGTGGCAGCATCATGCTGTGGGGATGTTTTTCAGCAGCAGGGACTGGGAGTCTAGTCAGGATTGAGGCAAAGATGAACAGGGCAAAATACAGAGAGATCCTTGATGAAAACCTGCTCCAGAGCACTCAGGACCTCAGACTGGGGGCGAAGGTTCACCTTGCCTTCCAACAGGACAATGACCCAAAGTACACAGCCAAGACAACAAAGGAGTGTCTCCGAATGTCCTTGAGGGACACAGCCAGACTTGAACCCGATCAAACATCTCTGGAGAGACCTGAAAATAGCTGTGCAGCAACTCTTCCCATCCAACCTGACAGAGCTTGAGAGGATCTACAGAGAAGAATGGATGAATGAAACTCCCCAAATACAAATACGAGCTTGTAGCGTCATACCCAAGAAGTCTTGATGCTGTAATCACTGCCAAAGATGCTCCAACAAAGTACTGAGTAAAAGGTCTGAATACTTATGTAAATGTGATATTTCAGGGTGTTGTATGTAGATTGATGAGGAATTTTAGAATAAGGCTGTAACGTAACAAAATGTGGAAAAAGTCAAGGGGTCCGAATACTTTTAAAAGGCACTGTAGATCGAAGCTCTGTAGATTTTGCTGCAAAGAGACAAAACCATTAGATCACTGCCCATATGTAGCTTGTTTTTGGTTGCAGGTTCAGGAATGGCGTCATAATTACAACATTTACCTGGAACTAACTCTGCAGATAGCACTGCTGGGTGACTTGAAAAGGTATAGTCAATCGATCAATAATGTAATAATACTCTTAGCAAAACATGTTATGTTTCATTGACAAACATAAAAGGTTCAGGACTTTTGTGAAACATCACAGCACAGTTAAAAAAATGCAATGTACAGTATAAGCTGGAAGTAGAAGCCTACGTGTTGTTGTCCATTTATTTACTCCAATTAGGGGAGGGATGATGGGGCTAGGGGAAAATAAAGAAGGAAAATATATTTACCAAAATATATACAGGGGATTGGATATGATGCAGACAATTCCATTGATAGAAGCCACTATCTATCTGATCTACGCCCTAAAAAAACCACTACTGCAGGTCTGAGACAAGGCCACTATTTCTAAACCATTTCTTGAGCTGAGATGGGTATTGGCAGCCGCTGTGATGACAACACATTGCCAGATTGTGGTGAGTGAACAGTCATCCTGCTCCTCCCCGTCCCTAACACGAAGGGACAGATCAGATCCTGTCAGCTGAGACAGCCAGGCTTCCATGTGACACGCATCAGGTAGCCTATCGGTTAGAGCGTTGCGCCAGTAATGGAAAGGTGGGTGGTTCCAATCCCCGAGCTGAGCTGGCTTGGTGAAACATCTGTTGACGCACCCTTGAGAACTTAACCCTAATTGCTCCTGTAAGTGGAGTGTCTGCTAAATGACTAACATGTAAATAACAGGCACAAACAGACGGAAGACGCGGTGTACGTACGACAGAAGAGACAGGGACACCACTTCTCTCTTTGCTTCAGAATGTGCTTCGAGAGGATGTGGAAAAGGTTAACATTACATTACATTTTGGAATCTGGACTTCATGATGATCTGCTTAGTGTGTGTATGAATGAACGTTCATCCGTGTGTGTGTGTGTGTGCGCATGTGTGTATTTGTGCATCTGACTGTCTGTGTGTGTGCGTGTGCTTGAGTGCTTGTGTCTGTGCGTGCATTTGTGCATCTGTATGTATGTACAGTGGGGAGAACAAGTATTTGATAACCTGCAAAATCGGCAGTTTCCTACTTACAAAGCATGTAGAGGTCTGTCATTTCTATCATAGGTACACTTCAACTGTGAGAGACGGAATCTAAAACAAAAATCCAGAAAATCACATTGTATGATTTTTAAGAAATTAATTTGCATTTTATTGCATGACATAAATATTTGATACATCAGAAAAGCAGACCTTAATATTTGGTACAGAAATCTTTGTTTGCAATTACAGAGATCATACATTTCCTGTAGTTCTTGACCAGGTTTGCACACACTGCAGCAGGGATTTTGGCCCACTCCTCTATACAGACCTTCTCCAGGTCCTTGAGGTTTGGGGCTGTCGCTGGGCAATACGGACATTCAGCTCCCTCCAAAGATTTTCTATTGGGTTCAGGTCTGGAGACTGGCTGGGCCACTCCAGGACCTTGAGATGCTTCTTACGGAGCCACTCCTTAGTTGCCCTGGCTGTGTGTTTCGGGTCGTTGTCATGCTGGACGACCCAGCCACGACCCATCTTCAATGCTCTTACTGAGGGTTGGCCAAGATCTCGGGATACATGGCCCCATCCATCCTCCCCTCAATACGATGCAGTCGTCCTGTCCCCTTTGCAGAAAAGTATCCCCAAAGAATGTTTCACCTCCATGCTTCACGGTTGGGATGGTGTTCTTGGGGTTGTACTCATCCTTCTTCTTCCTCCAAACACGGCGAGTGGAGTTTAGACCAAAAAGCTCTATTTTTGTCTCATCAGACCACATGACCTTCTCCCATTCCTCCTCTGGATCATCCAGATGGTCATTGGCAAACTTCAGACTGGCCTGGACATGCGCTGGCTTGAGCAGGGGGACCTTGCGTGCGCTGCAGGATTTTAATCCATGACGGCGTAGTGCGATACTAATGGTTTTCTTTGCAACTGTGGTCCCAGCTCTCTTCAGGTCATTGACCAGGTCCACCGAGGGTGATTGACCATCATAAAATTCCATTTTATAATAATTGTGCCAACAGTTGTTGCCTTCTCACCAAGCTGCTTGCCTATTGTCCTGTAGCCCATCCCAGCCTTGTGCAGGTCTACAATTTTAACCCTGATGTCCTTACACAGCTCCCTGGTCTTGGCCATTGTGGAGAGGTTGGAGTCTGTTTGATTGAGTGTGTGGACAGGTGTCTTTTATACGAGTTCAAACAGGTGCAGTTAATACAGGTCATGAGTGGAGAACAGGAGGTTTCTTAAAGAAAAACTAACAGGTCTGTGAGAGCCAGAATTCTTACTGGTTGGTAGGTGATCAAATACTTATGTCATGCAATAAAATGCAGATTAATTACTTAAAAATCATACAATGTGATTTTCTGGATTTTTGTTTTAGATTCCGTCTCTGAAGTGTACCTATGATAAAAATTACAGACCTCTACATGCTTTGTAAGTAGGAAAACGTACAAAATCGGCAGTGTATCAAATACTTGTTCTCCCCACTGTATGTATGTGTGTGAATAAGCCTGGGAAGATGTGACGGTTAGAGGCAGTTGGAGGCTGAATGGATCCTTGTGTCTGTGGCTGAATAGAGCTCCTCCGGAGGAGGAGGGAGGTACTCATCAGCACGGCTGAGGCCTGCATGCCTTGCACTCCAACTGACACCCTATGTGCACTACTTTTGACCAGCCCTCATAGGGCCGATATAGGGAATAGGGTGCCGTTTGGGGCGTAGAGTATATGACCACCCACTTCCTCCAGCCCTCCGCCTGCCTCCCCCTAACCTCACGCTTCACCCCCCGCGTTCCCCCTTCCCAACAACTGTTCAGTTTAAACAGAGTAGGGCAGTAGGGGATGTAACAGTTGGGGGTTGGGCGGACTGGAAAAGGTGAGAGAACAGACAGAACAGGGTAGATGGTGTAGAAGGAAAATGGTTGACGTTGAGGGAACGATAATGTCTTTCTCCTGTTGAGTCATCGACAGTGTGTGTGTGTGTGTGTGTGTGTGCACGCCCTGTGTGTGTTTGTGTGTGTGTGCACTCCCTGTATGTGTACGTTTGTTCATCTGTGTGTTATTTGTGGGTGTATGTTTCCATGCTTACCTATATGTTTGTGTGTGTAACCTACGTGCTCATAGGAAGATCTAGCTTGACTGTCTCTCTACATGCTTCCGTGTTTAAATATAACTGCAGTGCAATGGATACCTTGAGCCAATCTGAGAGTATTAGTCAGTCTTCCCCTTGGTTAGCATTGACATCACCATGATCTGCTACTGACTGGCTTTAGAATAGGGACGGAGTAGAGGCATACATATCTGATTTTGTGTCAAATCTCCTGCAGGCATTAAGTTATAACCAACATTCACAAATAAACTATATGAATAAAATAACAATTCCTTCGTACATTTTTTTAAATAAAAAAGAAGCCTCTGTATGTTTTCCGGGTATCCTTCTTAGTGACCACAAAAAGATACACAAAGAAATAGTATAAGTAATATGATTACTACAGTGATCTATTCTAGTAATGTTATTTCTCTGAATGACCAAACCAACCAGTTCTAGCATCACAACATCTATGAACCCTAATTGGATCCATAGCTAAGCAGATTCATGCTGTCACTATAATCTTCTGCTGCTGCAGTATCTCTTCTGAGGGCCTTTAATGGAAGTGTGTGTGTGTGTGTGTGTGTGTGTGTGTGTGTGTGTGTGTGTGTGTGTATATGAGAGCCCTAAGCCAGGTCTGATCAGTGGACTGAGGCCACACAAAGACATCCACATCAATAAGAGGATAGAAAATAGCTTATTCTCCAAATCTGCTGGTCTAATTAGTACTACAGTACTATAGTCTGGTCTGGAGGACCACCAGGAATTACTACTACACTACTATAGCCTGGTCTAGAGGACCACCAGGAATTACTACTACAGTACTATAGTCTGGTCTAGAGGACCACCAGGAATTACTACTACAGTACTATAGTCTGGTCTAGAGGACCACCAGGAATTACTACTACACTACTATAGCCTGGTCTAGAGGACCACCAGGAATTAGTACTACAGTACTATAGTCTGGTCTAGAGGACCACCAGGAATTACTACTACACTACTATAGCCTGGTCTAGAGGACCAACAGGAATTAGTACTACACTACTATAGTCTGGTCAGGGGACCAACAGGAAGTACTACTACAGTACTATAGCCTGGTCTAGAGGACCAACAGAAATTACTAC
This sequence comes from Oncorhynchus masou masou, assembly GCF_036934945.1. Classification (NCBI taxonomy): domain Eukaryota; kingdom Metazoa; phylum Chordata; class Actinopteri; order Salmoniformes; family Salmonidae; genus Oncorhynchus; species Oncorhynchus masou. Next base: position 16,148,308 of record NC_088220.1, on the reverse strand, counting down.
TACAGTACTATAGCCTGGTCTAGAGGACCAACAGGAAGTACTACTACAGTACTATAGCCTGGTCTAGGGGACCAACAGGAAGTACTACTACAGTACTATAGCCTGGTCTAGAGGACCAACAGGAAGTACTACTACAGTACTATAGCCTGGTCTAGGGGACCAACAGGAAGTACTACTACAGTACTATAGCCTGGTCTAGAGGACCAACAGGAATTACTACTACAGTACTATAGCCTGGTCTAGAGGACCAACAGGAATTACTACTACAGTACTATAGCCTGGTCTAGAGGACCAACAGGAATTACTACTACAGTACTATAGCCTGGTCTAGGGGACCAACAGGAATTACTACTACACTACTATAGCCTGGTCTAGAGGACCACCAGGAATTACTACTACACTACTGTAGTCTGGTCTAGAGGACCACCAGGAATTACTACTACACTACTGTAGTCTGGTCTAGAGGACCAACAGGAATTACTACTAAACTACTATAGTCTGGTCTAGGGGACCAACAGGAAGTACTACTACACTACTGTAGTCTCGTCTAGGGGACCAACAGGAATTACTACTAAACTACTATAGTCTGGTCTAGGGGACCAACAGGAAGTACTACTACAGTACTATAGCCTGGTCTAGGGGACCAACAGGAAGTACTACTACAGTACTATAGCCTGGTCTAGGGGACCAACAGGAAGTACTACTACAGTACTATAGCCTGGTCTAGGGGACCAACAGGAAGTACTACTACAGTACTATAGCCTGGTCTAGGGGACCAACAGGAAGTACTACTACAGTACTATAGCCTGGTCTAGGGGACCAACAGGAAGTACTTCTACAGTACTATAGCCTGGTCTAGGGGATGGGTTCTCAAACCTCTCCAATTCAGGTCTACAAGAACATTGTGAAACGACTGGGGGCAGTTTGTTTGAGAACAGGAATTATTACTAGAGTACTGAACTGTATGTGATGGAATGTTGGGTTGCTGGGAGATAACTGGGATAACAGACGAGAGGAATCACTCAAGATCCACTGTGAAATTATACGTCTGTCCAGTTTAGCAAGATGTAAGGAGATAACGCTAAAACCGGCCACTAGGGGCAACAGGGAGCACTATTATCATTAAGCCCTTTAGTAAATTAGATTTGCTCACCTCCAGTGTCCTCCTTGTCCTCTCTCGTCTGCCTTTGAAAAAGGTCAGGGTTAAAGGTGCTAAAATTCTCATAGTTTGCCTATGTTCAGTTTGTGTGACTAAACAAGCAGTCAATGTTTAAAGAATTTAAACGGCTGTGAACTATCTTTCCCATAACCATCAATAGTTTATTTTCAGAGCTTTGAAGCTGGTGTACAAAACCAAAAGTAAAAATGCAAAAAGAAAATATAAGAACGGGAAGCATAGAAATAGAGCACATATATAATATATCTACCACTTCTTAGACTTGCTGTCAATGAGAATAACAGATCCATAACTCATACTTCTATGTGAATTTGCTCGGGTCACCCAAAAAGTTCCATATTGCAGCTTTAATTGAGGAGAGTCGGCGAGGAGAGTAAACGTGTATGTTTTTCTCCTCTGACAAAACAAAAGCTGATTCAAAGGGGGTGTGGTAGATTGCTAAACTCTTCTGCGGTATGATACATAGTATACTCAACGAAAGGAGGGGAGGACACTCTTCCGTTTGTGTACTAATTAATTGGCACGCGGAGAGAGGTTCACGTGTTGTTGTTTTTTACCCTAGCCCAAACCTTAACCCGGATTGAATGGCCAAATTTAACCTTTGAAATTTTGCTTTGATGGACAAGTGTTTGGATGTCTGATTCTGAAGTAAGAGCTTGTTGGATAGAGATGGTGTTGGATTCCGGTGAGTTATCCCGGGTGCTGGACCCTTATTTACCATATCAAAGTACCACTACACGGGTTAGATTATAATACAAAGAGAGGCAATGTAGAGAGGCACTCCTCTCCTCTTCTTCTGCAGTCTGATGCCTTGGCTTAGAGAGGCACTCCTCTCCTCTTCTTCTGCAGTCTGATGCCTCGGCTTAGAGAGGCACTCCTCTCCTCTTCTTCTGCAGTCTGATGCCTCGGCTTAGAGAGGCACTCCTCTCCTCTTCTTCTGCAGTCTGATGCCTCGTCCTAGAGAGACACTCCTCTCCTCTTCTTCTGCAGTCTGATGCCTCGGCTTAGAGAGGCACTCCTCTCATCTTCTTCTGCAGTGTGATGCCTCGGCCTAGAGAGAGACTCCTCTCCTCTTCTTCTGCAGTCTGATGCCTCGGCCTAGAGAGACACTCCTCTCCTCTTCTTCTGCAGTCTGATGCCTCGGCCTAGAGAGACACTCCTCTCCTCTTCTTCTGCAGTGTGGTGGTGATGTGTATCATCCCTCTGGGTAGCTCTGGGAGAAGTGTAGAGAAAAAGAGAGAGTGTGTGTGTGTGTGTGAGTTTTAGATTGAGAACAGAGAAACTGCTGCAGATTCTCCTCCATCACAGCTTACACGCTGCTTAGTCCTCCTCCGTCTAATTGCATGATCATTGCTTAGTGGATTCACACACACACACACACACACACACACACACGCACAATTACTGGAGACAGCGCTTCATCAGATGCATTTAATGTATTATTCATTGCAGCTCATCCAAAGCCATCACTCCATGGAGTTAGAGGCATAAATATGTATTAATAACCATGTGGAAGAAATAGAAGTGTGGGAGCTTTTGTGAAGGGAGTTTCACAATGGGGAATAGGAAAAATAGAGAGTGAGACAGGTTTTGGTTTGTGTTCCCTACACACCACCACAACCATCCCACTGGGGTAGAACCATGCCCTAGAATGGTGTAGCTCAGCTGGGATGTGGGATTGAGGTGAGAGGGGCTAAGGTACCGTGCCCCAGAATGGTGTGTCTCAGCTGGGCTGTGGGATTGAGGTGAGAGGGGCTAAGACTGGAGTTTAATGGCTCAATTCAATCTGTAGAGCAGAAGATCGCAATTGACATTCCCGGAGACCACACTCACAGTAAACGCTACACATGTAGCCAACATAAGACCTTGGAACATGTCGCCATTCACAAGGCTGCAGGGCCAGATGGATTACCAGGACGAGTACTTAGAACATGCACTTATCCGCTGGCAAGTGTCTTCACTGACATTTTCAACCTCTCTCTGACCCCGTCTGTAAAGCAGACCACCATAGTCCCTGTGTCCAAGAATGCCAAGGTAACCTGCCTAAATGACTACCGCCCTGTAGCACTCATATATGTAACCATGAAATGCTTTGAAAGTCTGGTCATGGCTCACATCAACACTATCATCCCAGACACCCGGGACCACTCCAATTCGCATACCGCCCAACTATCTGTACACTGCCACTGATCACTGATGTTGGGCGATTAGGCCTGGCTCACAGTCTGCGTTCCAATTCACCCCAAAGGTGTTCGATGGGGTTGAGGTCAGGGCTCTGTGCAGGTCAGTCAAGTTCGTCCACACCGATCTTGACAAACCATTTCTGTATGGACCTCGCTTTGTACTTGGGGGTATTGTCATGCTGAAACAGGAATGGGCTGGTACTTCCTGTAAATAGCCAAATTAGTACCTCGTACCCCTGCACATCGACTCGCTACTGGTACCCCGTGCATATAGCCAGGTTATTACCTCGTACCCCTGCCATTGACTCAGTACGGGTACCCTGTGTATATAGCCAAGTTATTGTTACTCATTGTGTATTTGTTATACTGTAACATTTATTATTAAGTGTTATTACTTTTCTATTCATTTTCTTTTGTCTCTCTCTGCACATTTTGGATGGTCCCATAAGTAATAATTTCACTGTTAGTTTACACCTGTTGTTTACCAAGGGTGTGACTTGGTTTGATATGCAGGCTCAGTCAGAAACCCTGCAGTACGGATAGAATCGAGCACTAAGTTTCTATAACTAGGACCCTATAAAATCCTTGTTGCGGAAGGAATCATGGAATCCAGACATTATAACAGAATTCAACAATAGTAAAAATGTGTTTTAACTTAGGAAGTTGTAGGAAATCAACTAAATGTATTGAATGTATTAGAGCACACCTTACGGGCTTCTGCAGAATTCTATGGCACGTTATTTAATGGTCAGCCATTTTTACCATTAATGCTAGTTAGTGCTAGTTTGACCAGCAGAGTGCATCTTTGAGAAGCATTTGATAGTCTTCAATATTGGCATTACCAGAGAATTGAAAACCTATTTTGTAAGAACATAGTATATGGGATGGATTTTAAGAAATGTAGCTTAATTAATTTGATTAATATTATAGTGTTTCTATTCCAAGAAATGAAAAACGAAACCCTCAGTGTTTCCGTTAGAATGGAACGTAAAATATGGCCCTCTACAAGGTGACGGTTGGGAGTAGGCTACAGTACTAAGATCATAGGAGGACTGGAGGATTCTAAATGAATATCTAAGGGACATTTTTATTTAGGGCAAATCTGATCTATAAGGGGCTTTTATATAATTCTAAATTCATTAATAATTATAATAATAATAGCTTTTTTTTTAAATTAACAATATTTTAGAGATGATTTCATTTTCAAATAACATAAAGTGAGCCAGGGAAAAGTCCATTCTTGAACATGGGGTGTTTTTTTACTATTTTGTAAATAAAGGCAGCTTGTTATTTAGAATGATTTATTTCTATCTTTAGAGGGAGAGAAATCAAAAGCCTAATATCACCTCATGGGTCTCCCGGTCGCACCCAGCACAGGTATTGAACCAGCATCTGCAGCAACGCAGTTTGCACTGTGATGCAGTGCCTTAGCCCGCAGTTTGCACTGTGATGCAGTGCCTTAGCCCGTAGTTTGCACTGTGATGCAGTGCCTTAGCCCGTAGTTTGCACTGTGATGCAGTGCCTTAGCCCACAGTTTGCACTGTGATGCAGTGCCTTAGCCCACAGTTTGCACTGTGATGCAGTGTCTTAGCCCACAGTTTGCACTGTGATGCAGTGCCTTAGCCCACAGTTTGCACTGTGATGCAGTGCCTTAGCCCACAGTTTGCACTGTGATGCAGTGCCTTAGCCCACAGTTTGCACTGTGAAGCAGTTCCTTAGCCCACAGTTTACACTGTGAAGCAGTGCCTTATCCCACAGTTTGCACTGTGAAGCAGTGCCTTAGCCCACAGTTTGCACTGTGATGCAGTGTCTTAGACCACTGTGCCACTGACGCTGTACAATGTGATCGGTCGGGAGTAGGCTACAGTACAATAATAGCTATTTTTTATTTATTTATTTAAAAAAAAAATTCTTCCACACCCTAATTGTAGTCTAAGTTTCCCTTAGAATAAAAACCTTAGTGTAACAACAGTTTTAGTAAGAAATACTGACGAGTAGTAAAAAAACAATATGTGTATTTTTAGAGACACAGTAGCGCCTTGGGACCCTAAAGCATAATCAGTGCTCTAACTCCCCCTTGGGACCCTAAAGCATAATCAGTGCTCTAACTCCCCCTTGGGACCCTAAAGCATAATCAGTGCTCTAACTCCCCCTTGGGACCCTAAAGCATAATCAGTGCTCTAACTCCCCCTTGGTACCCTAAAGCATAATCAGTGCTCTAACTCCCCGTTGCGCTGGTCTGGAGGAATGAAGTAGTGAAGCAGGGTACCGTACTAAACCACAAATGACCTCTGCGTCCCGCAGCATAATCGCAAACCTTTAGTTGAGCAACCACTGCATGCCTTCCTAACGTAGCAGGTGTGAAATAAACAACCTGAGCCAGGTTCCCACATCCGCTTTTCAAGGGAAAAGGAAGCTATATTGAAGATACTGTATCCCTGAAAACTCTTATGTTTCCAGTTTCTCCCGACACCGCTGAGTAGATACAAAGTAGAAGATCCAGTGACACTTTGTTTTACAAACTCTGCAATCACATGAGCTCTACAGAAGCTTTGCTAACCAAACAAAGGTCAATGGCTGGTGTGCACTTGATTTAAAAGGTAACTGCTCCCCAGAGTCTACATTTCTTAGATATTTCCCAGACCTCATAAAGTGGTCTCCTAATGAGGTTTAAGCATTGTTGTGGACTTAGAATATCCAATTTCTTTGTTTTTCTATAAAAAGAAAAAGAGAAAATAGAATTTGGGTACAAATTGAATCAGGCAAATATGATAACAGATTTTTTTTAGGGCTGTCACGCCTTGGTCTTAGTATTTTGTGTTTTCGTTAATTAGTTGGTCAGACCAGGGTGTGACATGGGTTTATGTTGTTGTATTTCGTAGTGGGGTTTTTTAGTTATTGGGATTGCGGCTGAGTAGGGGTGTTGCATAGGTTTGGCTGCCTGAGGCGGTTCTCAATCAGAGTCAGGTGATTCTCGTTGTCTCTGATTGGGAACCGTATTTAGGTAGCCTGGGTTTCACTTTGTATTTCGTGGGTGATTGTTCCTGTCTCTGTGTAGTTTCACCAGATAGGCTGTAATTAGATTTCACGTTCCGTTTTGTTGTTTTTGTATTTTGTATCAGTTATTTCATGTACCTCGATTATTTCATTAAAAACATGAGTAACCACCACGCTGCATTTCGGTCCGACTTTCATTCAACAAACGAAGAACACCGTTACAAGGGCCCTATATAACAGATATAACCATGTGTCTTGTGTGAATCAGACTGTGCTGTCAATTCAAAACGGGTGTTAATTCAAACTCATTGTATCTCTTTTACCAAGATCAGGGGTTAAATATTATCTTCAAAAAACCTTTGTCTAACACACACACACTGTGAGTCATATCCAATTTTTTATAACTCATTCTCTCACCCTGCCCCTCTGTTGAAGCCTGTTACTGTATATATGCTACCTCTCCCTGTGTTGTTTCACCAGCTAGCCAAGCATGCAATACATGGACAGTGATGGTCTGAACTGCTGTTATGACAGGGATCACTAAGTCCCTGTGTGTGTGTGTGTGTGTGTGTGGGTGTATATACGCATGTGTGTTTTTGTGTTTGTGTTACAATGAGAACATGGATCACTTGGCTAAGAGCTCTGGGTCACTCATACCGAGCACCGCTGCTGTTACTGTTGTTGCTGTTGTTACTGTTGTTACTGCTGTTACTGTTGTTACTGCTGTTACTGTTGTTACTAGTGTTACTGTTGTTACTAGTGTTACTGTTGTTACTGTTGTTACTGTTGTTACTGTTGTTACTAGTGTTACTAGTGTTACTGTTGTTACTAGTGTTACTGTTGTTACTGTTACTGTTACTGTTGTGACTGTTGTTACTCGTGTTACTGCTGTTACTGCTGTTACTAGTGTTACTGTTGGTACTAGTGTTACTGTTGGTACTAGTGTTACTGTTGGTACTAGTGTTACTTGTTGTTACTCTTGTTACTGTTGTTACGAGTGTTACTGTTGTTACTGTTGTTACTAGTGTTACTGTTGTTACTAGTGTTACTGTTGTTACTAGTGTTACGTGTTGTTACTAGTGTTACTAGTGTTACTAGTGTTATTGTTGTTACTGTTGTTACTGTTGTTACTAGTGTTACTGTTGTTACTGTTGCTACTCGTCTTACTGTTGTTACTAGTGTTACTGTTGTTACTGTTGTTACTCTTGTTTCTAGTGTTACTGTTGTTGTTACTGTTACTGTTGTTACTGATGTTACTGTTGTTACTAGTGTTACTGTTGTTACTAGTGTTACTGTTGTTACTAGTCTTACTGTTGTTACTAGTCTTACTGTTGTTACTAGTCTTACTGTTGTTACTGTTGCTACTCGTCTTACTGTTGTTACTAGTGTTACTGTTGTTACTGTTATTACTAGTGTTACTGTTGTTACTGTTATTACTAGTGTTACTGTTGTTACTGTTGTTACTAGTGTTACTGTTGTTACTGTTATTACTAGTGGTACTGTTGTTACTAGTGTTACTGTTATTACTAGTCTTACTGTTGTTACTGTTATAACTAGTGTTACTGTTGTTACTGTTATTACTCGTCTTACTAGTGTTACTAGTGTTACTGTTGTTACTAGTGTTACTGTTGTTACTGGTGTTACTGTTATTACTAGTGTTACTGTTATTACTAGTGTTACTGTTGTTACTGTTATTACTAGTGTTACTAGTGTTACTGTTATTACTAGTCTTACTGTTGTTACTGTTGTTACTAGTGTTACTGTTGTTACTAGTGTTACTGTTATTACTAGTGTTACTGTTATTACTGTTATTACTCGTCTTACTAGTGTTACTGTTGTTACTAGTGTTACTGTTGTTACTAGTCTTACTGTTGTTACTAGTCTTACTGTTGTTACTAGTCTTACTGTTGTTACTGTTGTTACTGTTGTTACTGTTGCTACTCGTCTTACTGTTATTACTAGTGTTACTGTTGTTACTAGTGTTACTGTTGTTACTGTTGTTACTGTTGTTACTGTTGTTACTGTTATTACTAGTGTTACTAGTGTTACTGTTGTTACTAGTGTTACTGTTGTTACTAGTGTTACTGTTATTACTAGTGTTACTGTTGTTACTAGTGTTACTGTTGTTACTAGTGTTACTGTTGTTACTAGTGTTACTGTTGTTACTAGTGTTACTGTTATTACTCGTCTTACTGTTGTTACTGTTATTACTCGTCTTACTAGTGTTACTGTTGTTACTAGTGTTACTGTTGGTATGGTTGTTACTCTTGTTACTGTTGTTACTAGTGTTACTGTTACTGGTGTTACTGGTTACTCTTGTTACTAGTGTTACTAGTCTTACTGTTGTTACTGTTATTACTAGTGTTACTGTTGTTACTGTTGTTACTAGTGTTAATTGTTGTTACTAGTTTTACTGTTGGTATGGTTGTTACTGTTGTTACTAGTGTTACTGTTGTTACTGTTGTTACTAGTGTTACTGTTGTTACTAGTGTTACTGTTATTACTCGTCTTACTGTTGTTACTGTTATTACTCGTCTTACTAGTGTTACTGTTGTTACTAGTGTTACTGTTGGTATGGTTGTTACTCTTGTTACTGTTGTTACTAGTGTTACTGTTACTGGTGTTACTGGTTACTCTTGTTACTAGTGTTACTAGTCTTACTGTTGTTACTGTTATTACTAGTGTTACTGTTGTTACTGTTGTTACTAGTGTTAATTGTTGTTACTAGTTTTACTGTTGGTATGGTTGTTACTGTTGTTACTAGTGTTACTGTTGTTACTGTTGTTACTAGTGTTACTGTTGTTACTAGTGTTACTGTTGTTACTGTTGTTTCTAGTGTTACTGTTGTTACTCTTGTTACTAGTGTTACTGTTACTGTTGTTACTGATGTTACTGTTGTTACTAGTGTTACTGTTGTTACTGTTGCTACTAGTGTTACTGTTGTTACTGTTGTTACTAGTGTTACTGTTGGTATGGTTGTTACTCTTGTTACTGTTGTTACTGTTGTTACTAGTGTTACTGTTGTTACTGCTGTTACTGCTGTTACTGCTGTTACTGTTGTTACTCTTGTTTCTGTTGTTACTAGTGTTACTAGTTTTACTGTTGTTACTAGTGTTACTGTTGTTACTAGTGTTACTGTTGTTACTAGTGTTACTGTTGTTACTAGTGTTACTATTGTTACTGTTGTTACTGTTGCTACTAGTGTTACTGTTGCTACTGTTGTTACTAGTGTTACTGTTATTACTAGTCTTACTGTTGTTACTGTTATTACTAGTGGTACTGTTGTTACTAGTGTTACTGTTATTACTAGTCTTACTGTTGTTACTGTTATTACTAGTGTTACTGTTGTTACTGTTATTACTCGTCTTACTAGTGTTACTGTTGTTACTAGTGTTACTGTTGTTACTGTTATTACTCGTCTTACTAGTGTTACTGTTGTTACTGTTATTACTCGTCTTACTAGTGTTACTGTTGTTACTAGTGTTACTGTTATTACTGGTGTTACTGTTGTTACTGTTGTTACTGTTGTTACTAGTGTTACTGTTATTACTAGTCTTACTGTTGTTACTGTTGTTACTAGTGTTACTGTTGTTACTAGTGTTACTGTTGTTACTGTTATTACTCGTCTTACTAGTGTTACTGTTGTTACTAGTGTTACTGTTGTTACTAGTCTTACTGGTGTTACTAGTCTTACTGTTGTTACTAGTCTTACTGTTGTTACTAGTCTTACTGTTGTTACTAGTCTTACTGTTGTTACTGTTGCTACTCGTCTTACTGTTATTACAAGTGTTACTGTTGTTACTAGTGTTACTGTTGTTACTGTTGTTACTGTTGTTACTGTTGTTACTAGTGTTACTAGTGTTACTAGTGTTACTGTTGTTACTAGTGTTACTGTTGTTACTAGTGTTACTGTTGTTACTAGTGTTACTGTTGTTACTAGTGTTACTGTTGTTACTAGTGTTGCTGTTGTTACTAGTGTTATTGTTGTTACTAGTGTTACTGTTATTACTAGTGTTACTGTTATTACTGTTATTACTCGTCTTACTGTTATTACTAGTGTTACTGTTGTTACTGTTATTACTCGTCTTACTAGTGTTACTGTTGTTACTAGTGTTACTGTTGGTATGGTTGTTACTGTTGTTACTAGTGTTACTGTTGTTACTGTTGTTACTAGTGTTACTGTTGTTACTAGTGTTACTGTTGTTACTAGTGTTACTAGTGTTATTGTTGTTACTGTTGTTACTAGTGTTACTGTTGTTACTAGTGTTACTGTTGTTACTAGTGTTTCTAGTGTTACTGTTGTTACTCTTGTTACTAGTGTTACTGTTACTGTTGTTATTGATGTTACTCTTGTTACTAGTGTTACTGTTGTTACTAGTGTTACTGTTGTTACTAGTCTTACCGTTGTTACTGTTGCTACTAGTGTTACTAGTGTTACTGTTGTTACTGTTGTTACTAGTGTTACTAGTGTTACTGTTGGTATGGTTGTTACTCTTGTTACTGTTGTTACTAGTGTTACTGTTGTTACTAGTGTTACTGTTGTTACTGCTGTTACTGTTGTTACTGTTGTTACTCTTGTTTCTGTTGTTACTAGTGTTACTAGTTTTACTGTTGTTACTAGTGTTACTGTTGTTACTAGTGTTACTGTTGTTACTAGTGTTACTGTTGCTACTAGTGTTACTGTTGTTACTGTTGTTACTAGTGTTACTGTTATTACTAGTCTTACTGTTGTTACTGTTATTACTAGTGGTACTGTTGTTACTAGTGTTACTGTTATTACTAGTCTTACTGTTGTTACTGTTGTTACTGTTATTACTCGTCTTACTAGTGTTACTGTTGTTACTAGTGTTACTGTTGTTACTAGTGTTACTGTTGTTACTGGTGTTACTGTTGTTACTAGTGTTACTGTTATTACTAGTGTTACTGTTGTTACTAGTGTTACTGTTGTTACTGTTATTACTAGTGTTACTGTTATTACTAGTCTTACTGTTGTTACTGTTGTTACTAGTGTTACTGTTGTTACTAGTGTTACTGTTATTACTAGTGTTACTGTTGTTACTGGTGTTACTGTTATTACTAGTGTTACTGTTATTACTAGTGTTTCTGTTGTTACTAGTGTTACTGTTGTTACTGTTATTACTAGTGTTACTGTTATTACTAGTCTTACTGTTGTTACTGTTGTTACTAGTGTTACTGTTGTTACTAGTGTTACTGTTGCTACTAGTGTTACTGTTGTTACTGTTGTTACTAGTGTTACTGTTATTACTAGTCTTACTGTTGTTACTGTTATTACTAGTGGTACTGTTGTTACTAGTGTTACTGTTATTACTAGTCTTACTGTTGTTACTGTTGTTACTGTTATTACTCGTCTTACTAGTGTTACTGTTGTTACTAGTGTTACTGTTGTTACTAGTGTTACTGTTGTTACTGGTGTTACTGTTGTTACTAGTGTTACTGTTATTACTAGTGTTACTGTTGTTACTAGTGTTACTGTTGTTACTGTTATTACTAGTGTTACTGTTATTACTAGTCTTACTGTTGTTACTGTTGTTACTAGTGTTACTGTTGTTACTAGTGTTACTGTTATTACTAGTGTTACTGTTGTTACTGGTGTTACTGTTATTACTAGTGTTACTGTTATTACTAGTGTTTCTGTTGTTACTAGTGTTACTGTTGTTACTGTTATTACTAGTGTTACTGTTATTACTTGTCTTACTGTTGTTACTGTTGTTACTAGTGTTACTGTTGTTACTAGTGTTACTGTTATTACTAGTGTTACTGTTGTTACTGTTATTACTCGTCTTACTAGTGTTACTGTTGTTACTAGTGTTACTGCTGTTACTAGTGTTACTGTTGTTACTAGTGTTACTGTTGTTACTAGTCTTACTGTTGTTACTAGTCTTACTGTTGTTACTGTTGCTACTCGTCTTACTGTTATTACTAGTGTTACTGTTGTTACTAGTGTTACTGTTGTTACTGTTGTTACTGTTGTTACTAGTGTTACTGTTGTTACTAGTGTTACTGTTGTTACTAGTGTTACTGTTGTTACTAGTGTTACTGTTGTTACTGGTGTTACTGTTATTACTAGTGTTACTGTTGTTACTGTTATTACTCGTCTTACTGTTATTACTAGTGTTACTGTTATTACTGTTATTACTCGTCTTACTAGTGTTACTGTTGTTACTAGTGTTACTGTTGGTATGGTTGTTACTCTTGTTACTGTTGTTACTAGTGTTACTGTTGTTACTGGTGTTACTGGTTACTCTTGTTACTAGTGTTACTGTTGTTACTAGTCTTACTGTTGTTACTGTTATTACTAGTGTTACTGTTGTTACTGTTGTTACTAGTGTTACTAGTGTTACTCTTGTTACTAGTGTTACTGTTGTTACTGTTGCTACTAGTGTTACTAGTGTTACTGTTGTTACTAGTGTTACTGTTGGTATGGTTGTTACTCTTTTTACTGTTGTTACTAGTGTTACTGTTGTTACTGTTGTTACTAGTGTTACTGTTGTTACTAGTGTTACTGTTGTTACTAGTGTTACTAGTGTTATTGTTGTTACTGTTACTAGTGTTACTGTTGTTACTAGTGTTACTGTTGTTACTCTTGTTACTAGTGTTACTGTTACTTTTGTTACTGATGTTACTGTTGTTACTAGTGTTACTGTTGTTACTAGTGTTACTGTTGTTACTAGTCTTACTGTTGTTACTAGTGTTACTGTTGTTACTGTTGCTACTAGTGTTACTAGTGTTACTGTTGTTACTGTTGTTACTAGTGTTACTGTTGGTATGGTTGTTACTCTTGTTACTGTTGTTACTGTTGTTACTAGTGTTACTGTTGTTACTAGTGTTACTGTTGTTACTGCTGTTACTGTTGTTTTTGTTGTTACTAGTGTTACTAGTGTTACTGTTGTTACTAGTGTTACTGTTGTTACTAGTGTTACTGTTGTTACTAGTGTTACTGTTGTTACTGTTGTTACTGTTGCTACTAGTGTTACTGTTGATACTAGTGTTACTGTTGGTATGGCTGTTACTCTTGTTACTAGTGTTACTGTTGTTACTGTTGTTACTGTTGTTACTGATGTTACTGTTGTTACTGTTGCTACTCTTGTTACTAGTGTTACTAGTTTTACTGTTGTTACTAGTGTTACTGTTACTGTTGTTACTGTTGCTACTAGTGTTACTGTTGTTACTGTTGTTACTAGTGTTACTGTTACTGTTGTTACTAGTGTTACTGTTGTTACTAGTGTTACTGTTGTTACTAGTGTTACTGTTGTTACTAGTGTTACTGTTGTTACCGTTGCTACTAGTCTTACTGTTGTTACTCTTGTTTCCAGTGTTACTGTTGTTACTCTTGTTTCTAGTGTTACTGTTACTGTTGTTACTAGTGTTACTGTTGTTACTAGTGTTACTGTTGTTACTGTTGCTACTCGTCTTACTGTTGTTACTAGTGTTACTGTTCTTACTGTTGTTACTAGTGTTACTGTTACTAGTGTTACTAGTGTTACTCTTGTTACTCTTGTTACTAGTGTTACTGTTACTGTTGTTATTGATGTTACTCTTGTTACTAGTGTTACTGTTGTTACTAGTGTTACTGTTGTTACTAGTCTTACCGTTGTTACTGTTGCTACTAGTGTTACTGTTGTTACTAGTGTTACTGTTGTTACTGTTGTTACTAGTGTTACTGTTATTACTAGTGTTACTGTTATTACTAGTGTTTCTGTTGTTACTAGTGTTACTGTTGTTACTGTTATTACTAGTGTTACTGTTATTACTAGTCTTACTGTTGTTACTGTTGTTACTAGTGTTACTGTTGTTACTAGTGTTACTGTTGTTACTAGTGTTACTGTTGTTACTGGTGTTACTTTTATTACTAGTGTTACTGTTACTGTTTCTGTTATTACTAGTGTTTGTTACTGTTATTACTAGTGTTACTGTTGTTACTGTTATTACTAGTGTTACTGTTATTACTAGTCTTACTGTTGTTACTGTTGTTACTAGTGTTACTGTTGTTACTAGTGTTACTGTTATTACTAGTGTTACTGTTGTTACTGTTATTACTCGTCTTACTAGTGTTACTGTTGTTACTAGTGTTACTGCTGTTACTAGTGTTACTGTTGTTACTAGTGTTACTGTTGTTACTAGTCTTACTGTTGTTACTAGTCTTACTGTTGTTACTGTTGCTACTCGTCTTACTGTTATTACTAGTGTTACTGTTGTTACTAGTGTTACTGTTGTTACTGTTGTTACTGTTGTTACTAGTGTTACTGTTGTTACTAGTGTTACTGTTGTTACTAGTGTTACTGTTGTTACTAGTGTTACTGTTGTTACTAGTGTTACTGTTATTACTAGTGTTACTGTTGTTACTGTTATTACTCGTCTTACTGTTATTACTAGTGTTACTGTTGTTACTGTTATTACTCGTCTTACTAGTGTTACTGTTGTTACTAGTGTTACTGTTGGTATGGTTGTTACTCTTGTTACTGTTGTTACTAGTGTTACTGTTACTGGTGTTACTGGTTACTCTTGTTACTAGTGTTACTGTTGTTACTAGTCTTACTGTTGTTACTGTTATTACTAGTGTTACTGTTGTTACTGTTGCTACTAGTGTTACTAGTGTTACTGATGTTACTAGTGTTACTGTTGGTATGGTTGTTACTGTTGTTACTGTTGTTACTGTTGTTACTAGTGTTACTCTTGTTACTAGTGTTACTGTTGTTACTGTTGCTACTAGTGTTACTAGTGTTACTGTTGTTACTAGTGTTACTGTTGGTATGGTTGTTACTCTTTTTACTGTTGTTACTAGTGTTACTGTTGTTACTGTTGTTACTAGTGTTACTGTTGTTACTAGTGTTACTGTTGTTACTAGTGTTACTAGTGTTATTGTTGTTACTGTTACTAGTGTTACTGTTGTTACTAGTGTTACTGTTGTTACTCTTGTTACTAGTGTTACTGTTACTTTTGTTACTGATGTTACTGTTGTTACTAGTGTTACTGTTGTTACTAGTGTTACTGTTGTTACTAGTCTTACTGTTGTTACTAGTGTTACTGTTGTTACTGTTGCTACTAGTGTTACTAGTGTTACTGTTGTTACTGTTGTTACTAGTGTTACTGTTGGTATGGTTGTTACTCTTGTTACTGTTGTTACTGTTGTTACTAGTTTTACTGTTGTTACTAGTGTTACTGTTGTTACTGCTGTTACTGTTGTTTTTGTTGTTACTAGTGTTACTAGTGTTACTGTTGTTACTAGTGTTACTGTTGTTACTGTTGTTACTAGTGTTACTGTTGGTATGGTTGTTACTCTTGTTACTGTTGTTACTGTTGTTACTAGTGTTACTGTTGCTACTAGTGTTACTGTTGGTATGGCTGTTACTCTTGTTACTAGTGTTACTGTTGTTACTGTTGTTACTGTTGTTACTGTTGTTACTGATGTTACTGTTGTTACTGTTGCTACTCTTGTTACTAGTGTTACTAGTTTTACTGTTGTTACTAGTGTTACTGTTACTGTTGTTACTGTTGCTACTAGTGTTACTGTTGTTACTGTTGTTACTAGTGTTACTGTTACTGTTGTTACTAGTGTTACTGTTGTTACTAGTGTTACTGTTGTTACCGTTGCTACTAGTCTTACTGTTGTTACTCTTGTTTCCAGTGTTACTGTTGTTACTCTTGTTTCTAGTGTTACTGTTACTGTTGTTACTAGTGTTACTGTTGTTACTAGTGTTACTGTTGTTACTGTTGCTACTCGTCTTACTGTTGTTACTAGTGTTGCTGTTCTTACTGTTGTTACTAGTGTTACTGTTACTAGTGTTACTAGTGTTACTCTTGTTACTCTTGTTACTAGTGTTACTGTTACTGTTGTTATTGATGTTACTCTTGTTACTAGTGTTACTGTTGTTACTAGTGTTACTGTTGTTACTAATGTTACTGTTGTTTCTAGTGTTACGAGTGTTACTGTTGTTACTTGTGTTACTGTTGTTACTAGTATTACTGTTGTTACTCGTGTTACTGTTGTTACTGTTGTTTCCAGTGTTACTGTTTTTTCTAGTGTTAGGTTGAGATGAGTCTTGGGAGGCAGTGGAATGTATCTGTCTGTTTGAGCCGTGTTGCAGTGCAGTAGAGGAAGGACTTACGTAGTGCAGGCAGCTGTCATGTTGTAGCAGTAGAGAGAGACTCCCTCCTCTCTCTCTCTGGTACATCCCTGTCTGTCCCTGTCTATCCCTGTGTTAATGAGACACACAGACAACAACATATTTAGGTGCCACTTTAGCAGTTCTTACTTTGACAGGTGTGTGTTTTTGATGTTGTTCTTTTGACTGTTTGTACTTTGATGTGTTTGTGCATGCACGTGCATGTTTAGCTGTGTACACACATCCAGAAGATGCTAAATGAACGTTCTGTCTTGACAACACTACTGGTAGTGACAGGTAGTGACACAGAGACTGATGCCATACAACAACACTAACACACAGTACAGACCACAGTACAGACCACATTACAGATCACTGTACAGTCTCTTCCTCCCCTCTATCCACCACACTCTTCCTCCTCCTCTTCCTCTCCTCTTTCATCCTCCTTTTCCTCTACCCCCTCCTCTTCTAGAGCAGGTTCACCTGTTTGGGAGCGATAGACAGCAGGACAGGGAGAGAGGGAGAGACAATGGGACAGGGAGAGAGGGAGAGACAACAGGACAGGGAGAGGGGGAGAGACAATGGGAGAGGGAGAGAGGGAGAGACAACGGGACAGTTGCGAGAAGGAGAGACAACAGAACAGGACAGGGAGGAGAGACAGCAGGACAGGGCGGGAGAGACAACAGGACAGGGAGGGAGGGAGGGAGGGACAACAGGACAGGGAGTGAGAGACAACTGGTCAGGGAGTGAGGGAGGGACAACAGGGAGGGAGGGATAGACAACTGGACAGGGAGGGAGGGATAGACAGCAGGACAGGGAGGGAGGGATAGACAGCAGGACAGGGAGGGAGGGAGAGACAGCAGGACAGGGAGGGAGGGAGAGACAGCAGGACAGGGAGGGAGGGAGAGACAGCAGGACAGGGAGGGAGGGAGAGACAACAGGACAGGGAGGGAGGGAGAGACAACAGGACAGGGAGGGAGGGAGAGACAACAGGACAGGGAGGGAGGGAGAGACAACAGGACAGGGAGGGAGGGAGAGACAACAGGACAGGGAGGGAGGGAGAGACAACAGGACAGGGAGGGAGGGAGAGAGGGACAACAGGACAGGGAGGGAGGGAGGGAGGGACAACAGGACAGGGAGGGAGGGAGGGACAACAGGACAGGGAGTGAGAGACAACTGGACAGGGAGGGAGGGATAGACAACAGGACAGGGAGGGAGAGACAACAGGACAGGGAGGGAGAGACAACAGGACAGGGAGGGAGAGACAACAGGACAGGGAGGGAGAGACAACAGGACAGGGAGGGAGAGACAACAGGACAGGTTGGGAGAGACAACAGGACAGGTTGGGAGAGACCACAGGACAGGGAGGGAGGGAGTGGACCGTCTCGCCTTGTCTCACACCTTCAATCACTGGACTAATTAGGCATTGAAACGCCATTGTTTCATCACTGTGCTCCCTCCCTGTCCTGTTAACTGTGCTCCCTCCCTGTCCTCTAGAGAGAAATGGGACGGAGAGGGAGAAAGCGGGAGGGAGATGGTGAGAGACAGAATGATAGAATGAGAAATGGAGAAAATATGCTACAGGGCTAGAGAGACAGAACAGAGACCAGAACAGTTGGCAAAAAGAGAGAGCGAGAGAGAGAGAGAGATCGAGCTGTGTAGTCCGTGTCATTCTACAGCTAGGCTGACATCGGTTTCCTTTGCTCCCAACATTCTTCAAATCTCTCCCTTTCAATTCAATTTCAGGGGCTTTATTGGCCTGGGAAACATATGTTTACATTGTTAATGCAATTGAAATAGATAATAAACAAAAATGAAATAATCAATACTAAATGAACAGTAAACATTACACTCCAAAAAGTTCCAAAAGAATAAAGACATTTCAAATGTCATATTATGGCTATGCACAGTGTTGTAATGATGTGCAAATAGTTAAAATACAAAAGGGAAAATAAATCAACATAAACATAAATATGGGTTGTATTTACAATGGTGTTTGTAGTTTGCTGTTTTTTTGTTAATTCTTTCCAATGTGTCAAGTAATGATCTTTTTGTTTTCTCATGATTTGGTTGGGTCTAATTGTGTTGCTGTCCTGGGGCTCTGTGGGGTCTGTTTGTGAACAGAGCTCCAGGACCAGCTTGCTTAGGGGACTTTTCTCCAGGTTCATCTCTAGGTGATGGCTTTGTTGTGGAAGGTTTGTAAACGATTCCTTTTAGTTGGTTGTAGAATTTAACTTCTCTTTTCTGGATTTGGATAATTAGTGGGTTTCGGCCTAATTCTGCTATGCATGCATTATTTGGTGTTTTACATTGTACACAGAGAATATTTTTGCAAAATTCTGTATGCAGAGACTCAATTTGGTGTTTGTCACAATTTGTGAATTCTTGGTTGATGAGCAGACCCCAGACCTCAACCATAAAGGGCAATGGGTTCTGTAACTGATTAAAGTATTTTTTTGCCAGGTCCTAATTGGTATGGTTTTTGTGTGCTCTTGGGCAATGGTGTCTAGATGGAATTTGTATTCGTGGTCCTGGCAACTGGACCTTTTTTGGAACACTATTATTTTAGTCTTACTGAGATTTACTGTCATGGCCCAGGTCTGACAGAATCTGTGCAATAGATTTAGGTCCTCCTTGGTTGGGGACAGAAGCACCAGATCTTCAGATAACAGTAGTCATTTGACTTCAGATTCTAGTTGCCTTCCCCTGTTGCTGTAATAAACATGATTACTTCAACAGTCTGCATTTGGGTCTTACCTGAAACGTGATAGTACGAACTGGCCATGACTGATCCAGCAGACTTGGACCAGCTCCGCAACACAATCTCCTTCCAAGGAGCCACCATTGGTAGGCATGAGGAGTTGCTTCTCTGTCTGAATGAAGGTTCCAGGATGTGGCCAAATGTCACGACCTAGCATTGGACGCATTGCAGAAGAAATTGTGTAGGTTGCCTACTAGGCATCCTACCACGACGGTATCCTCCCAGCCTCTCTGTAACCCGGCTGGTAGCAGCGCCGTCACCCCGGTTTTCCGGGAACCCCACTTACCTTCCCTGGTGCGCTACAATGGAGATTCCAGAACCTGCCGGGCCATTCTCTCCCAGTGCTCCCTCGTTTTTGAGCTGCAGCCTTCTTCTTTTCCCCGGACTGCTCGAGGATAGCGTACTTCATTTTGCTGATGTCCGGGAGGGAACTGGCCTGGTCCACGGCGGTGTGGGAGCAACAATCTGCCATCTGCCTCAGTTTGGAGGTATTTGTGGCGGAGTTGAGAAAAGTTTTCGTGGCTCAGGTGTCCCGGGAGCGAGGCTGCCCGGAAGTTACTCCAGTTTCGGCAGGACTCCCTCAGTGTGGTAGACTATGCAGTGGATTTCCGCACGCTAGCAATGGAGGGTGCCTGAACTCGGTAGCGCTGTTTGACACGTTCCTGCACAGATTATCGGAGGAAGTAAAGGACGAGCTTGTAGCCCGAGAATGTAGGAGGGAGGAGAGGTCTGATTGCTGTCCCAATCGCCCACTTAAGGATCCCACCTTGCATCTGATGAACTCCGGGAATTCCCCAGCGTCTACGCCCCCGAGAGGATCCGAGCTTACCCCGAGATCCTCCAAGAGCCTCCGAAGTCTGCCGATTTACCTCTTCTCTAGCCGATGCGGCTTGGCACAGACTTAACAACCAGAGTTGTCTGTGTTGTGGTAATGCCGGTCATTATGTGTCTACCTGTACCTACAAGAGACTCCCCCTATTCGCCCCCCTCTCCATTCCCATGAATGTTAGAGCACTGGACGGGCGCTCTATAGGCCGGGTCACCCACCATACCACACCCATCAACCTACAAGTGTCAGGGAACCACAGCTAGACAATCCAATTCCTGCTAATTGAGTCCTGCAGGTTCCTGTGATATTGGGCTTCTCTTGGCTCCAGCGACACAATCCCTTGATTGACTGGTCTACTAGTGCCATCGTGGCCTGGAGCCCGTTCTGCCACACTCATTGCCTGAAATCAGCTCTGCCTGCCCCGGGACGTCTTCCTGGGGGCTTGGAAATTGCCACGAACCTCTCTGCCATTCCCGCAGAGTACCAGGACCTCCTGGAGGGGTTCAGTAAGGCCCGGGCCACTTCACTCCGCAACACCGACCGGTACCCAAGGATGTTAAGCCAGATGCTCTGGCACGCCGCTTTAGCCCTGCTGCTACACCCCGGCAAGCCGAGACCGTTCCCCCCTGCGCCAAGATCATTAGCCCCTCTGCTGTTTGTCCATATACTTCCCACTTTTCATGTGTCTAGATGTTTCCCAGTCTCTCTTTTTCTCGCCCTCCTGGTTTTGACCCTTGCCTGTCCTGACTCTGAGACCACCCGCCTGACCACTCTGCCTGCCCCTGCCCCTGACCCTGAGCCTACCTGCCGTCCTGTACCTTTTTCCCCACTACTCTGGATTACCGACCTCTGCCTGACTTGACCCCAAGCCTACCTGCCATCCTGAACCTTTTCCCCACTACTCTGGATAATCAACCCCTGCCTGCCTTGACCTGTTGTTTGCCTGCCCCTGTTGCTGTAATAAACATTGTTCCTTCAACACAGTCTGCATTTGGGTCTTACCTAGGGCTCAGCGGTATACCGTTTTTTTTGTGATAGACCGGTATTGATGCACGGACCAGTTTGGGTTTTTACTTTACCTTCTATAACGGTATTTGAATGTTTGGTTTGTTAAATGTGATACGCAGTGTGTAAAGTCCATTTTTCTATTTTACTTCGCTACTTGAGTCATCTCTCGCCAATCTCTCTCCTTTCCACACAGACCTACGTAGCCCCGGGTCCTGTCACTCAAGGAGCCTGTTTGTTTTTCCTCGACTACGAGACACTTGCGTTCAGTCTGCATGGTCAATGCAGCATATGCAACAATGTTGATGACAACGATGCAGTCGTCACTTTGCTTCTTAATGTAAATCTACTAGCATTCTATAATTACACTATTAGCTTGTGTTTCTTACATATGCAAACAGCTACAGTGAGGGAAAAATGTACTTGTGTTTCTTACATATGCAAACAGCTACAGTGAGGGAAAAACGTACTTGTGTTTCTTACATATGCAAACAGCTACAGTGAGGGAAAAACGTACTTGTGTTTCTTACATATGCAAACAGATACAGTGAGGAAAAAACATATTTGATCCCCTGGAGGGAAATGTACTTATTTCCCTCATTAAAATGCAATTCAATTTATAATATTTTTGACATACGTTTTTCTGGATGTTTTTGTTGTTATTCTGTCTCTTACTGTTCAAATAAACCTACCATTAACATTATAGACTGATCATTTCTTTGTCAGTGGGCATATGTTCAAAGTCAACAGAGGATCAAATACTTTTTTCCCTCACTGAAGTTTGTCTTTTCCTACCAAGTTGTTCCTAAATCTTGTTAGCCATTGATTGTTAGCTGCTAATGCTAATCACTAGCAAGCTAATATATGTACTGAGTAAGAGCAAGTGTAATTAGCTATACAGCCTGATAATACCAGTGACGGTGTAGACCTAAATCCGCATGTTTGTGCAACAGTATCTTATAAATTAAAGAGGTAAACACAAAGCAAGAGTATGTTAGCTACATGAAGTAGCTAAGAAAAAGCATTCAATGTAGCCAAAGATTATAGGGTCCCCTAGGAAACACCTATCAACACTTTGGTTCCTACCCTGTCACATTAACTCCTCCCTGGCATTTTCATTCGTTGTCATGTCAAACAACACTGTATTAAAAATGCCCAATATTATATTTTAACTATATAATTAGAATATACACTCTATTTCCATGATTCCAACAGTTAACCCAAGTGTTTTGCTCTAAATTGCAAGTAAAATCACAACATTTGGTTAAAAATAATTCCCAGATTGCTTGCCCATATCGTGCAGCCCTTTGTGGAAATTATCTCAAATGCAGAAGTTGATGAAAATGATGATGTTTTTTGGGTTGAAGTTGACTTGAACAGTATAAAACAATCAGAATGGAGAAAGACTGATTGAAATCACGTAGAATGTATGTGTTGCCACCTTAGGGTCCTGCACTACTCATTACACGAATGTAGAACTTTTATTATTAAAAAATATCAAATACATAAATAAATAATAATAAATACCGGGATATAATATTTTGGCCATAGTGCCCAGCCCTAGTCTTACCTGAAAAGTGATAAAAGCATGAGAAGACTTTGACTTTGTTTTGGTTTGTGTGTTTGTCAATTAGGGTGTGCAGGGTGAATACGTTGTCTATCGTATGGTTATTCAGTAAAAAGCAGATTTGACATTTGCTCAGTACATTGTTTTCTCTGAGGAAATGAACTAGTTGGCTGTTAATGATAATGTAGAGGAATTTCCCACGGTTGCTGTTGACACATATCCCACGGTAGTTAATGGGGTCAATTTGTCTCCACTTTTGTGGATTGGGGTGATCAGTCCTTGGTTCCAAATATTGGGGAAGATGCCAGAGCTGAGGATGATGTTAAAAAGTTTAAGTATAGCCTATTGGAATTTGTGGTCTATATATTTTATCATTTAGGATAACATCAACACCACAGGCCTTTTGGGGTTGGAGGGTTTTGTATTTTGTCCTGTAGTTCATTCAATGTAATTGGAAGTCTTTAATAGTTGATTCTAAGATTTGTATTTTTCTGTTTGCTCTTTGTTATAGAGCCAAAAAGATTGGAGAAGTGGTTTATCCATAGATCTACGTTTTAGATAGATAACTCTTCATGCTATTTGTTTATTTAGTGTGTTCCAATTTTCCCAGAAGTGGTTAGATTCTATGGATTCTTCAATTACATTGAGCTGATTTCTGACGTGCTGTTCCTTCTTTTTCTGTAGTGTATTTCTGTATTGTTTTAGTGATTCACCATAGTGAAGGCGTAGGCTCAGGTTTTCTGGGTCTCTAAGTTTTTGATGGATAGGTTTCTCAATTTCTTTTTAGGTTTTTGCATTCTTCATCAAACCATTTGTCATTGTTGTTAATTTTATTTCGTTATCTGCTTGACATTTTTTGATTTGATAGGGAAGCTGAGAGGTTGTTGTTGCATAATAGTTTTTTTGGTAGGTTTCCACTCTTTCTCTCTGTCTCTCTCTGTAATGCAGGCTAATGCCTGGGGCTCTGTGTGTCTCCTTTTCTACTGTGAGGGCAGAGAACATAACAGCCTGGCAGAACGTAATCCCAGGGTGGTCCTTTAGCTCCTTGACATTTATCTGAGGGCCGTTAGTTGGTCAACAGCTGTGTTCTCTCTTCTGTTCTGTTCCCAGATGTCCTGATCTGAAACCTGCTCGGAGTCTCTGGCTCTATCTCTTATGTTTGTCTACTGCTCCTGTATTCTCCTGTGTATCTGTCTCTCTCTGTCTCTTTGTCTGTCATTTCTGTCTCCCTCCATCTCTCCACCCACCCCCATCTCCCTCCAACTCACAGAGGGAGCAGTAGAGGTAAAGCAGTGCTATATTGCTCTTCTAAAGCTGTTCAGTTGTAAATCTTTGCTCTAAAAGCTGCGTGCAGTGTTCGCCAGGGAAGACTGAGCGAGTCTCTCTGGTGAGTTTCTCTCCAGGGGGCATGTGGTTGCGTGGGGGGCCTGTGCGCCCAGGCAGAGAGGCAGGCAGGCAGGCAGGGAGGGAGGGAGGACAGAGGTCGGCAGGCAGCGAGGCAAAGCCAAGTACTACCACCCCCATACAGAGAAACATGAGCCTCAATAAGGCTGTCTTGTCACATTTCTTGGGCCACACTGCTTCGTATACTGCTATGTTTCTGCAACACATTCTGCTGATCACCACTGTTGTATATTTATTGTATATCAGCGCCTTCATCTACAGCTCCTATATCTACAGCTCCTATATCTACAGCTCCTATATCTACAGCTCCTATATCTACAGCTCCTATATCTACAGCTCCTATATCTACAGCTCCTATATCTACAGCTCCTATATCTACTGCTCCTATATCTACTGCTCCTATATCTACTGCTCCTATATCTACTGCTCCTATATCTACTGCTCCTATATTTACAGTAGAGGTCGAGCAATTAATCGAAATGGCCGATTAATTAGGGCCGATTTCAAGTTTTCATAACAATCGGAAATCTGTATTTTTGGGCGCCGATTTTGCAGATTTTTTAGTTATTTATACCTTTATTTAACTAGGCAAGTCAGTTAAGAACACATTCTTATTTTCAATGACGGCCTAGGAACAGTGGGTTAACTGTCTTGTTCAGGGGCAGAACGACAGATTTTCACCTTGTCAGCTCAGGGGATCCAATCTTGCAACCTTACAGTTAACTAGTCCAACGCTATAACCACCTGCCTCTCGTTGCACTCCACAAGGAGACTGCCTGTTACTTGAATGCAGTAGAAGCCAAGGTAAATTGCTGCTAGCTAGCATTAAACTTATCTTATAAAAAACAATCAATCAATCATAATCACTAGTTATAACTACACATGGTTACTAGTTTATCAAGCGTGTCCTGCGTTGCATATAATCAATGCAACGCTGGGGGATGATTTAACAAAAGCGCATTTGCGAAAAAAGCACAATCGTTGGACGACTGTACCTAACCATAAACACCAATGCCTTTCTTAATATCAATACACAGAAGTATATATTTTTAAACCTGCATATTTAGCTAAAAGAAATCCAGGTTAGCGGGCAATATTAACCAGGTGAAATTGTGTCACTTCATTCAAACAGCACTTTTGTGCCTATTGCCAGCAGCTCTTCGCAAGCACAGCGCTGTTGACTTCAAGCCTATCAGCCTAATGGCTGGTGTAACCAATGTGAAATGGCTAGCTAGTTAGCTGGGTGCACACTAATATCATTTCAAATGTCACTCGCTCTGAGACTTGGAGTAGTTATTCCCCTTGCTCTGCAAGGGCCGCGGCTTTTGTGAAGTGATGGGTAACGCTGCTTCGAGTGTGGCTGTTGTCGATGTGTTCCTGGTTCGAGCCCAGGTAGGGACAAGGAGAGGGACAGAAACTATACTGTTACACTGGCAATACTAAAGTGCCTAAAAGAACATCCAATAGTCGAAGGTATATGAAATACAAATGGCATAGAGAGAAATAGTCCTACAAATACTACACTGCTCAAAAAAATAAAGGGAACACTAAAATAACACATCCTAGATCTGAATGAATGAGATTTTTTCTTTACATAGTTGAATGTGCTGACAACAAAATCACACAAAAATTATCAATGGAAATCAAATTTATCAACCCATGGAGGCCTGGATTTGGAGTCACACTCAAAATTAAAGTGAAAAACTACACTACAGGCTGATCCAACTTTGATGTAATGTCCTTAAAACAAGTCAAAATGAGGGTCAGTAGTGTGTGTGGCCTCCACGTGCCTGTATGACCTCTCTACAACGCCTGAGCATGCTCCTGATGAGGTGGCGGATGGTCTCCTGAGGGATCTCCTCCCAGACCTGGACTAAAGCATCTGCCAACTCCTGTACAGTCTGTGGTGCAACGTGGCGTTGGTGGACGGAGCGAGACATGATGTCCCAGATGTGCTCAATTGGATTCAGGTCTGGGGAACGGGGGGCCAGTCCATAGTATCAATGTCTTCCTCTTCCAGGAACTGCTGACACACACCAGCCACATGAGGTCTAGCATTGTCTTGCATTAGGAGGAACCCAGGGCCAACCACACCAGCGGTCTCACAAGGTGTCTGAGGATCTCCTCTTGGTACCTAATGGCAGTCAGGCTACCTCTGGCGAGCACATGGAGGGCTGTGCGGCCCCCCAAAGAAATGCCACCCCACACCATGACTGACCCACCGCCAAACCGGTCATGCTGGAGGATGTTTCAGGCAGTGTGAACCTGCTTTCATCTGTGAAGAGCACAGGGCTCTAGTGGCTAATTTGCCAATCTTGGTGTTCTCTGGCAAATGCCAAACGTCCTGCACGGTGTTAGGCGGTAAGCACAACCCCCACCTGTGGATGTCGGGCCCTCATACCACCCTCATGGAGTCTGTTTCTGACCGTCGCCAGCATTCAAAAGTGACCAAAACATCAGCCAGGAAGCATAGGAACTGAGAAGTGGTCTGTGGTCACCACCTGCAAAACCACTCCTTTATTGGGGGTGTCTTGCTAATTGCCTATAATTTCCACCTGTTGTCTATTCCAGTTGCACAACAGCATGTGGAATTTATTGTAAATCAGTGTTGCTTCCTAAGTGGACAGTTTGATTTCACAGAAGTGTGACTTGGAGTTACATTGTGTTGTTTAAGTGTTCCCTTTATTTTTTTGAGCAGTGTATATTAACTACAACCTCTTACCTTGGAATTGTAATGGCTTTTGTCTGGTGGAAGAGAAGCGGACCAAAATGCAGCGTGGTGGTTAATCATGTTCTTTAATGAAAAGGAACTCAACATGAAATAACTAACAATACAAAAACAACAAACGGAATGTGAAAACCTATACAGCCTATCTGGTGACAACAAACACAGAGACAGGAACAATCACCCACGAAACACTCAAAGAATATGGCTGCCTCAATATGGTTCCCAATCCATAGACAACGATAAACACCTGCCTCTGATTGAGAACCACTCCAGACAGCCATAGACTATGCTAGATACCCCCACTAAACCACAAACCCAATACCTAACAAAACCCCAAGACAAAACACACCACAATAAACCCATGTCACACCCTGGCCTGACCAAATAAATGAAGACAAACACAATATACTTCAACCAGGGCGTGACAGGAATATTGAAGTCTCATGTTAAAAGGAACCACCAACTTTCATATGTTCTCATGTTCTCAGCAAGGAACTCAAACATGAGCTTTCTTACATGGCACATATTGCACTTTTACTTCTCCAACACTTTGTTTTTGCATTATTTAAACCAAATTGAACATGTTTCATTATTTATTTGTGGCTAAATTGATTTTTATTTCTGTTTTATATTAAGTTAAAATAAGTGTTCATTCAGTATTGTTGTAATTGTCATTATTACAAAAAAAAAAAAAAAATAATAAAAAAAATCGGCCGGTTAATCGGCATCAGCCCCCCTTTGGTCCTCCAATAATCGGTATCGGCGTTGAAAAATCATAATCGGCCGACCTCTAATCTACAGCTCCTATATCTACAGCTCCTATTTCTACAGCTCCTTCATCTACAGCTCCTATTTCTACAGCTCCTTCATCTACAAATCCTTCATCTTCAGCTCCTTCATCTACAGCTCCTTCATCTACAGCTCCTTTATCTACAGCTCCAATATCTACTGCTGCTATGGGTAAACTGTGGCTGATGATGTTTGAATGTTTGTATCGATGATAATTACCTCCGCCTGGGTTTTTTGATTTTGAAAACACACACGTACAGTGACACACGCACGCACTCACGCACACATACAGTTGAAGTTGGAAGTTTACATACATTTAGGTTGGAGTCATTAAAACTCATTTTTCAACCACTCCACACATTTCTTGTTAAACAAAGTATAGTTTTGGCCAGTCGGTCAGGACACCTACTTTGTGCATGACACAAGTAGTTTTAACAGCTATTGTTTACAGACAGATAATTTCACTTATAATTCACTGTATCACGATTCCAGTGGGTCAGAGGTTTACATACACTAAGTTGACTGTGACTTTAAATAGCTTGGAAAATTCCAGAAAATTATGTCATGGCTTTAAAAGCTTCTGACATCATTTGAGTAATTGACATAATTTCAGTGCAATTGGAGGTGTACGTGTGGATGTATTTCAAGGCCTACCTCCAAACTCAGTGCCTATTTGCTTGACATCATGGGCAAATCAATTGAAATCAGCCAAGACCTCAGAAAAAAATTGTAGACCTCCACAAGTCTGGTTCATCCCTTGGAGCAATTTCCAAATGCCTGAAGCTACCACGTTTATCTGTACAAACAATAGTATGCAAGTATAAACACCATGGGACCACGCAGCCATCATACCACTCAGGAAGGAGATGCATTCTGTCTCCTAGAGATGAACGTACTTTGGTGCGAAAAGTGCAAATCAATCCCAGAACAACAGCAAAGGACCTTGTGAAGATGCTGAAGCTCACATCCGTTCTCCTTGTGCTAACAGGCTTAGGTAGAGAGAGGTAGAGAGGTAGAGAGAGGTAGAGAGAGAGGTAGAGAGGTAGAGAGAGAGAGAGCTTTAACCCTACTGGTGTTGAGATGTAACCTTTAAAACCTCTCTGGGATATGTGGGACGCTAGTGTCCCACCTGGCCAAAAGCCAGGGAAAATGCAGAGCGCCAAATTCAAATGAATTACTATAAAAATCACACATGCAAGATAGAAAATTAAAGCTACACTTGTTGTGAATCCAGCCTACATGTCAGATTTCAAAAAGGCTTTTCGGCGAAAGCAAACAATGCTATTATCTGAGGATAGCACCTCCGTTAACAAAGAGAGAAACCATATTTCAATCCTGCAGGCGCGACACAAAACGCAGAAATAAAAATATAATTCATGCCTTATCTTTGATGAGCTTCTTTTGTTGGCACTTCAATATGTCCCATAAACATCACAAATGGTCCTTTTGTTCGATTAATTCCGTCGATATATATCCAAAATGTCCATTTATTTGGCGCGTTTGATCCAGAAAAACACCAGTTCCAACTTGAGCAACGTGACTACAAAATATCTCAAACCTTACCTGTAAACTTTGCCAAAACATTTCAAACTACTTTTGTAATACAATTTTAGGTATTTTTCAACGGAAATAATCGATAAAATTGAAGACGAGATGATCTGTGTTCAATACAGGAAGAAAACAAACTGAAGCATACTTTCTGGTCATGCGCCTCTATCGAACAGTACATTTCAAGTGACCCTCGTTCAAGATGGCCGTACTTCTTCATTACACAAAGGAATAACCTCAACCAATTTCTAAAGACTGCTGACATCCAGTGGAAGCGATAGGAACTGGAAGAAGGTCCATTAGAAATCTGGATTCCCAATGAAAACACATTGAAAAGAGAGTGACCTCAAAACAATAAATCTGAATGGTTTGTCCTCGGGGTTTCGCCTGCTAAATAAGTTCTGTTATACTCACAGACATGATTCAAACAGTTTTAGAAACTTCAGAGTGTTTTCTATCCAAATCTACTAATAATATGCATATCCTATCTTCTGGGGATGAGTAGCAGGCAGTTGAATTTGGGCATGTATTTCATCCGGACGTGAAAATACTTCCCCCTGTCACCATGAAGTTAACCCTACTGGTGTTGAGATGTGACCTTTAACCCTATTGGTGTTGGGATGTGACTGTAAAAACCCTCTGGCGATGTTGTCATTGGATCACTGTTCCTAGCTGAGACACACACACACGCACATACACACTGCAGCTAGCCTACACTCAGAGGAACTGGATGGAGTCAAGAGATGAAACACAACTACACAACTACCATACTGAATCATTATGTAAAAAATATCTAGCCTCATTATGTGACACTGCTTTGAACATGCTCATTTCACAACTTAAGTCAGTGCTCATCGAGGCTACTCATGTATCAGACATAAATTAACATAGTTCTTCATGCATTAATGCAGGTAGGATGAACATACTTTTATGCCTTTTGTTTGTGTGTGTGCGTGTTCCCTCTTCCAAGGATTATGCAAGGGAGAAAACAGCCCTATTGCTTGCCTTTGGCTCTGTAAAATAGCTTTGGTCCTGTGGTTCAGAGGTGACATTGGCTGTTTTACACACATCCAGCAAGGTTGATTGTTTGTCGTGATATGGTGTGCGTGAGCTAGGAGCTGTGAGTAAACCTTGTGGGTAGACTCGGGCTGAAAAGACTTGCTGCTGGGTTTTATATTGCAATGTTGCTGTTCAATGTTGCACCTCACAATTATACTGTATTGATCTGCTTTTGGTTTGCTACAAGCCACAGACACACAGGGAGACACCCAGAGAGACACACAGAGAGAAACAACGAGGGACACACAGAGAGACACACAGAGAGACACACAGAGACACACACAGAGACACACACAGAGACACACACAGAGACACACACAGAGACACACCCAGAGGGACACCCAGAGAGACACCCAGAGAGACACCCAGAGAGACACCCAGAGAGACACCCAGAGAGACACCCAGAGAGACCCCCAGAGAGGCACACAGAGAGACACACAGAGAGACACAGAGGCACACACAGAGGCACACACAGAGGGACCCACAGATAGACACATAGAGGCACACCCAGAGGCACACCCAGAGGTACACACAGAGAGATACACAGATAGACACACAGAGGCACACCCAGAGAGACACACAGATAAATACACAGATAGACACCCAGAGAGACACCCAGAGAGACACCCAGAGAGACACCCAGAGAGACACCCAGAGAGACACACAGAGAGACACACAGAGAGACACACGCAGAGAGACAAACACAGAGAGACACACACAGAGGGACACACAGGCACACACAGAGAGGGACACAGAGGGACACAGATACAGATCATGGACTTTAAAAAGGATACTTATGGAACAGTGTAGAAACATATTTTCATGATCACACACACACACACACACACACACACACACACACACACACACACACACACACACACACACACACACACACACACACACACACACACACACACACACACACACACACACACACACACACACATACAGTCCCTATGGCAGATGACAGATGAGACACAATATTGGTTATATACCATTAACGTAGTTCATTAAAAGCTAGCACGGCATCCAGCCTGCATTGAGAGAGTGTGAGAGCACGGATACAGATCATAAGTAACCTATAGAGAACAGCATTATTCCCATATCCTGTTCTCTCGTCCCCATATCCTGTTATCTAGTCCCCATATCCTGTTCTCTAGTCCCCATATCCTGTTCTCTAGTCCCCATATCCTGTTCTCTAGTCCCCAAATCCTGTTCTCCAGTGCCCATATCCTGTTTTCTAGTCCCCATATCCATATCCTGCTCTCTATCTGTTAACATCTGTCCCAAATGGCACCCTATTCTCTAGGTAGTGCACTACTTTATGGGCTCTGGGCGATAGTAGTTCACTATGAAGGGAAAAGTGTGTAATTTGGGAAGCAGTCATCTGTTAACATGTGTCTTCCCTAATGGGGAGACTTATTAGAAATGACCCATGATGTATGGCTGGCCGAGAACCTAAAAACGCCCAATCAGCTGCCTCGCTCCCGCTGGACCAACGTTTCCCAGAGCGGTCTGAACTTTCAGTACGCATGTAAAGTAATGGCACGCAAGTCTCCATGGTGTGTGTGTGTGTGTGATTGTTTTATGTTCTGTTAGTATGTGTTTCCAGGCATGACTCAGATGTATGGGTATGCAGACCACGGCACAGACACATCAGACTCAGTCCACAGTACGGTTACAGTACTGTATGTGTTTGTTAGATTAGACTCAGCAAAGTTTATTATTCCAGTACTCCACTGTTCTCTTTACTCTATAGTCCAGTACTCCACTGTTCTCTTTACTCTATATTCCAGTACTCCACTGTTCTCTTTACTCTATAGTCCAGTACTCCACTGTTCTCTTTACTCTATAGTCCAGTACTCCACTGTTCTCTTTACTCTATAGTCCAGTACTCCGCTGTTCTCTTTACTCTGTAGTCCAGTACTCTGCTGTTCTCTTTACTCTATAGTCCAGTACTCTGCTGTTCTATTTACTCTATAGTCCAGTACTCTGCTGTTCTCTTTACTCTATAGTCCAGTACTCTGCTGTTTTCTTTACTCTATAGTCCAGTACTCTGCTGTTCTATTTACTCTATAGTCCAGTACTCTGCTGTTCTCTTTACTCTATAGTCCAGTACTCTGCTGTTTTCTTTACTCTATAGTCCAGTACTCTGCTGTTTTCTTTACTCTATAGTCCAGTACTCTGCTGTTCTCTTTACTCTATATTCCAGTACTCTGCTCTTTTCTTTAATCTACAGTGGCTTGTGAAAGTTTTCCTCTAATTTGTACTATTTTGTGTATGTCCATTACATGAAATCCAAATAAAACCCCATTTAAATTACAGATGGTAATGCAACAAAATAGAAAAACGGGGGATCAATACTTTTGCAAGGCACTATGGGTATTACAAACTGTAGATACGTGGTTGCAAAGGCCATCAGTGTCTTAGCAGCGCGAGGCAAGAAACTCTGAACGCAGCCCAATCCAGAAATCTGGCAATGGCTTCTGATTAAATTATAATTTCACAGAATCGTTTGTTGCAATTTTGACGAGGATCTCTTGTTCAGATATCGGTAAGTGGACTGGAGGCAGGGCATGAAAGGGATAACTGTAACGGTTTTCATGCGGTGAAGGAGAGTCGGACCAAAATGCAGCGTGTAGATTGCGATCCATGTTAAATGGAAAAAACGTAAACATGAATCAATACAAATACTACAAAACAAAGAACGTAAAGAACGCAACGAAAACCGAAACAGCCTATACTTGTGTAAACTAACACAGAGACAGGAACAAGGACACTAAGGACAATCACCCACGAAACACACAAAGAATATGGCTGCCTAAATATGGTTCCCAATCAGAGACAACGATAATCACCTGACTCTGATTGAGAACCGCCTCAGGCAGCCATAGACTAACGCTAGACATCCCACAAAACCCCAAGACAAAAACACACCACAATAACCCATGTCACACCCTGGTCTGACCGAATAAATGAAGAATAAACATAATATATTTCGACCAGGGCGTGACAGAACCCCCCCTAAGGTGCGGACTCCCGGACGCACATCAAAACAATAGGGAGGGTCCGGGTGGGCGTCTGTCCATGGTGGCGGCTCCGGCGCGGGACGTGGAACCCACTCTATAAATGTCTTAGTCCCCCCTCCTCGCGTCCTAGGATAGTCCACCTTCGCCGCCGACCATGGCCTAGTAGTCCTCACCCAGAACCCCACTGGACTGAGGGGCAGCTCGGGACAGAGGGGCAGCTCGGGACTGAGGGGCAGCTCGGGACTGAGGGGCAGCTCGGGACAGAGGGGCAGCTCGGGACAGAGGGGCAGCTCGGGACAGAGGGGCAGCTCGGGACAGAGGGGCAGCTCGGCACAGAGGGGCAGCTCGGCACAGAGAGGAAGCCCGGCACTGAGAGGAAGCCCGGCACTGAGAGGAAGCCCGGCACTGAGAGGAAGCCCGGCACTGAGAGGAAGCTCCGGCAGATCCTGGCTGGCTGGCGGATCTGGAAGAGTCTGGTTGACTGGCGGATCTGGAAGAGTCTGGTTGACTGGCGGATCTGGAAGAGTCTGGTTGACTGGCGGATGTGGAAGAGTCTGGTTGACTGGCGGATGTGGAAGAGTCTGGCTGACTGGCGGATGTGGAAGAGTCTGGCTGACTGGCGGATGTGGAAGAGTCTGGCTGACTGGCGGATGTGGAAGAGTCTGGCTGACTGGCGGATGTGGAAGAGTCTGGCTGACTGGCGGATGTGGAAGAGTCTGGCTGACTGGCGGTTCCGGCAGATCCTGGCTGACTGGCGGTTCCGGCAGATCCTGGCTGACTGGCGGCTCCGGCAGATCCTGGCTGACTGGCGGCGCTGGGCAGACTGGAGGCACTGGCGGCGCTGGGCAGACTGGCGGCGCTGGGCAGACTGGCGGCACTGGCGGCGCTGGGCCGACTGGCAGCTCCTTGCAGACTGGCAGCTCTGACTGCTTGATGCAGACTGGCCGCTCTGGCTGCTCCATGCAGGCTGGCAGCTCTGGCTGCTCCATGTAGGCTGGCATCCATGCAGGGTGGCAGCTCTGGCTGCGCTGAACAGGCAGGAGACTCCAGCAGCGCAGGAGAGGAGGAAGGCTCTGGCTGCGCTAAACAGGCGGGAGACTCCAGCAGCGCTGGAGAGGAGAAAGGCTCCGGTAGCGCTGAACAGACGGGAGGCTCCGGCAGTGCAGGAGAGGAGGAAGGCTCTGGCTGCGCTAAACAGACGGGAGACTCCGGCAGCGCAGGAGAGGCGAGGCGCACAATAGGTCTGATGCGTGGTGCTGGCACTGGTGGTACTGGGCCGAGGACACGCACAGGAAGCCTGGTGCGGGGAGCTGCCACCGGAGGGCTGGGGTGTGGAGGTGGTACTGCGTAGACCGGACCGTGTAGGCGCACTGGAGCTCTTGAGCACCGAGCCTGCCCATCTTTACCTGGCTCGATGCCCACTCTCGCCCAGCCAATACGAGGAGCTGGTATATACCGCACCGGGCTATGCACCCGCACTGGAGACACCGTGCGCTCCATAGCATAACACGGTGCCTGCCCGGTCTCTTTAGCCCCCCGGTAAGCACAGGAAGTTTGCGCAGGTCTCCTGCCTGGCGTAGCCATACTCCCTGTGAGAACCCACCAATAAATTTTTGGGGCTGACCCCAGGCTTCCTTGCCAACCGTGTTCCCTCATAACGCCGGCTCCTCTCTCCGGCTGCCTCTGCTCTCCTAAGTGCCTCCACCTGTTCCCATGGGAGGCGATCTCTTCCAGCCAGTATTTCCTCCCATGTGTAGCAACCCTTGCCATCCAATATATCGTCCCATGTCCAATCCTCATTGCGCCTCTGTTGCTGCCTTCGTTGCTTCTCCTGTGGCTCCTGCCTGTTGACACGCTGCTTGGTCTGTTTGTGGTGGGTGATTCTGTAACGGTTTTCATGCGGTGAAGGAGAGTCGGACCAAAATGCAGCGTGTAGATTGCGATCCATGTTAAATGAAAAAACGTAAACACGAATCAATACAAATACTACAAAACAAAGAATGTAATGAACGTAACGAAAACCGAAACAGCCTATACTAGTGTAAACTAACACAGAGACAGGAACAAGGACACTAAAGAATATGGCTGCCTAAATATGGTTCCCAATCAGAGACAACGATAATCACCTGACTCTGATTGAGAACCGCCTCAGGCAGCCATAGACTAACGCTAGACATCCCACAAAATCCCAAGACAAAAACACACCACAATAACCCATGTCACACCCTGGCCTGACCGAATAAATGAAGAATAAACATAATATATTTCGACCAGGGCGTGACAATTACGAATCCAGTTGTTCGGGTCATCCGTTCCGGGAAAGTACCTGCATAATTGCGCACCCAGCTCGCTCAGGTGCTTCGCTATATCACATTTGACATTGTCTGTAAGCTTGAGTTCATTCTCACACAAATAATCATACAATGATGTGTGTTGTCCTTGTTAATGTAGACAGAGAAGAGCTACAACTTTTAATCATAGCCTCAATTTTGTCTCGCACATTGAATACAGTTGGAGAGTCCCTGTAATCCTAGATTCAGATCATTCAGGTGAGACAACACATCACCCAGATAGGCCAGTCGTGTGAGAAACTTGTCATCATGCAAGCAGTCAGACAAGTGAAAATTATGGTCAGTAAAGAAAACTTTAAGCTCGTCTCTCAATTTAAAAAAAACCTGCCAATAACCAGCGCACTTCTGTATGTTGTAAAAGCGTTACATGATCGCTGCCCATATTGTTGCATAATGCAGAAAATACACGAGAGTTCAGGGGTCTTGCTTTAACAAAGTTAACCATTTTCACTGTAGTGTCCAAATCGTCTTTCAAGCTGTCAGACATTCCCTTGGCAGCAATAGCCTCTCATTGGTTGCTGCAGTGTACCTAAGTGGTGTCGGGAGCATCTGCTTGCACGCGCGTTACCACTCCACTATGTCTCCCTTTCATGGGTTTTGCACCATGGTATAATACTCTGCTGTTCTCTTTATTCTATAGTATAATACTCTGCTGTTCTATTTACTATGTGGTATAATACTCCACTGTTCTCTTTACTCTATAGTATAATACTCCACTGTTCTCTTTACTCTATAGTATAATACTCCACTGTTCTCTTTACTCTATAGTATAATACTACACTGTTCTCTTTACTCGGTGGTATAATACTCTGCTGTTCTCTTTACTCTATAGTATAATACTCCACTGTTCTCTTTACTCTATAGTATAATACTCCACTGTTCTCTTTCCTCTATAGTATAATACTCCACTGTTCTCTTTACTCTTTAGTATAATACTCTGCTGTTCTCTTTACTCTGTGGTATAATACTCTGCTGTTCTCTTTACTCTATAGTATAATACTCCACTGTTCTCTTTACTCTATAGTATAATACTCCACTGTTCTCTTTAATATATAGTATAATAGTTTGCTGTTCTCTTTACTCTATAGTATAATACTCCGCTGTTTTCTTTCCTCTATAGTATAATAATCCACTGTTCTCTTTACTCTATAGTATAATACTCTGCTGTTCTCTTTACTCTATAGTATAATACTACACTGTTCTCTTTACTCTATGGTATAATACTCTGATGTTCTCTTTACTCTATGGTATAATACTCCACTGTTCTCTTTACTCTACTATGGTATAATACTCTGCTGTTCTCTTTACTCTATAGTATAATACTACACTGTTCTCTTTAATATATAGTATACTACTCCACTGTTCTCTTTACTCTATAGTATAATACTCCACTGTTCTCTTTACTCTACTATGGTATACTACTCTGCTGTTCTCTTTACTCTACTATGGTATAATACTCTGCCGTTCTCTTTACTCTACTATGGTATAATACTCTGCTGTTCTCTTTACTCTACTATGGTATAATACTACACTGTTCTCTTTACTCTACTATGGTATAATACTCCACTGTTCTCTTTACTCTACTATGGTATAATACTCTGCTGTTCTCTTTACTCTATAGTATAATACTCCACTGTTCTCTTTAATATATGGTATAATACTCCACTGTTCTCTTTACTCTATAGTATAATACTACACTGTTCTCTTTGCTCTATGGTATAATACTCTGATGTTCTCTTTACTCTATAGTATAATACTCTGCTGTTCTATTTACTCTATAGTATAATACTACACTGTTCTCTTTACTCTGTGGTATAATACTCTGCTGTTCTCTTTACTCTATGGTATAATACTCTGCTGTTCTCTTTACTCTATGGTATAATGCTCCACTGTTCGCTTTACTCTGTGGTATAATACTCCACTGTTCTCTTTACTCGTCTATGGTATAATACTCTGCTGTTCTCTTTACTCTATAGTATAATACTACACTGTTCTCTTTAATATATAGTGTAATACTCCACTGTTCTCTTTACTCTATAGTATAATACTCCACTGTTCTCTTTACTCTACTATGGTTTTAATACTCTGCTGTTCTCTTTACTCTACTATGGTATAATACTCTGCCGTTCTCTTTACTCTACTATGGTATAATACTACACTGTTCTCTTTACTCTACTATGGTATAATACTCTGATGTTCTCTTTACTCTATGGTATAATACTCCACTGTTCTCTTTACTCTACTATGGTATAATACTCTGCTGTTCTCTTTACTCTATAGTATAATACTCCACTGTTCTCTTTAATATATAGTATAATACTCCACTGTTCTCTTTACTCTATAGTATAATACTCTGCTGTTCTCTTTACTCTATAGTATAATACTCCACTGTTCTCTTTACTCTATGGTATAATACTCTGCTGTTCTCTTTACTCTACTATGGTATAATACTCCACTGTTCTCTTTACTCTACTATGGTATAATACTCTGCTGTTCTCTTTACTCTACTATGGTATAATACTCCACTGTTCTCTTTACTCTACTATGGTATAATACTCTGCTGTTCTCTTTACTCTATAGTATAGTACTACACTGTTCTCTTTACTCTATGGTATAATACTCCACTGTTCTCTTTACTCTATAGTATAATACTACACTGTTCTCTTTACTCTACTATGGTATAATACTCTGCTGTTCTCTTTACTCTACTATAGTATAATACTCTGCTGTTCTCTTTACTCTACTATGGTATAATACAGTATTCTCACTGATCCTCTGGTTCTATGGTATAAACAGTAGTTCCCACCTCTCTGTTCTCCGTACTGTAGGGTTCGATGGTATTCAGCTCTATTGAGACAGATTATGCTCCATCAGCATGCCTCACCAAACACAAGATGAAAGACCTCATGGGATGTGGAACTATCCTCAGGAAGGAGAGCTTAGACAGGGGGCAGAGGGAGGAGAGGCACTAGATGGACATACTGGGAGGGACGGAAGAGAGGTGGGACAAGAGGAGGGGGACAGGGAAAGGAGAGGAGAGGAGATGAAAGGATAGCAAAGAGGTGAGGAGAGAGTGTAGAGGAGACGAAACGAGAGGAGAGAAGTGGATGATCGAGTGTTGGAGGAGAGGAGACGAAACGAGAGTAGAGAAGTGGATGATCGAGTGGTGGAGGAGAGGAGACGAAACGTGAGGAGAGAAGTGGATGATCGAGTGGTGGAGGAGAGGAGACGAAACGAGAGATGTGGATGATCGAGTGGTGTAGGGGAGGAGACGAAACGAGAGGAGAGAAGTGGATGATCGAGTGGTGGAGGGGAATAGACGAAACGAGAGGAGAGAAGTGGATGATCGAGTGGTGGAGGAGAAGAGACGAAATGAGAGTAGAGAAGTGGATGATCGAGTGGTGTAGGGGAGGAGACAAAACGAGAGGAGAGAAGTGGATGATCGAGTGG
This sequence comes from Oncorhynchus masou masou, assembly GCF_036934945.1. NCBI lineage: Eukaryota > Metazoa > Chordata > Actinopteri > Salmoniformes > Salmonidae > Oncorhynchus > Oncorhynchus masou. Next base: position 16,109,304 of record NC_088220.1, on the reverse strand, counting down.
TGGAGGGGAATAGACGAAACGAGAGGAGAGAAGTGGATGATCGAGTGGTGGAGGAGAAGAGACAAAACGAGAGTAGAAAAGTGGATGATCGAGTGGTGGAGGAGAGGAGACGAAACGAGAAGAGAGGAATGGATGATCGAGTGGTGGAGGAGAGGAGACAAAACGAGAGTAGAGAAGTGGATGATCGAGTGGTGGAGGGGAGGAGACGAAACAAGAGGAGAGAAGTTGGATGATCGAGTGGTGGAGGAGAGTAGACAAACCGAGAGATGTGGATGATCGAGTGTTGGAGGAGAGTAGACGAACCGAGAGATGTGGATGATCGAGTGGTGGAGGAGAGTAGAAGAAACGAGAGGAGAGAAGTGGATGATCGAGTGGTGGAGGAGAAGAGACGAAACGAGAGTAGAAAAGTGGATGATCGAGTGGTGGAGGAGGGTAGACGAACCGAGAGATGTGGATGATCAAGTGGTGGAGGAGAGTAGAAGAAACGAGAGATGTGGATGATCGAGTGTTGGAGAGTAGACGAAACGAGAGGAGAGAAATGGATGATCGAGTGGTGGAGGGAAGGAGACGAAACAAGAGGAGAGAAGTGGATGATCGAGTGGTGGAGGAGAGAAGAAACAAGAGGAGAGAAATAGATGATCTGTCACACCCTGACCATAGTTTGCTTTGTATGTTTCTATGTTTTGTTTGGTCAGGGTGTGATATGAGTGGGCATTCTATGTTGGATGTCTTGTCTGTCTATTTCTATGTCGCCTGATATGGTTCTCAATCAGAGGCAGGTGTTAGTCATTGTCTCTGATTGGGAACCATATTTAGGTAGCCTGTTTGGTGTTGTGTTTTGTGGG